>NC_064808.1:36935409-37090409 GCF_023721935.1 Panthera uncia | reverse complement strand
CAGAATTGACCAGATGAAGGGGTTGAACTGTAATGCAGTTACAATAAACACTTCAGTCATTCCTACAGGGAGTTCTGGAGCTGGAATGACCTTTCAGAGAGATTCCTAGTTGGGGCCAGGGGCCAGAACTTTGTCCTACCTTCATCAACCACTCATTGTATGTGGGCTGCCCTAGAAAGAACATTTGAGCTTGGATAAAGTGGCTCCTTTCAACCAAGGGCAAGTCCTGGATCATTATTCAGTTGAGCTGTTGGTCATCAGTTGTCCCAGCAGCTGCAGGAATGAGTCCTTTGGCCATCGAGGGGGATCTGGGTAGCATGTCACAATATCCACTACAGGATCATGATGATAAGTATAACCAAATCTCTGGGCTTTCTTCTTCTGTGGCTAACAAGAGGAAGTTAGACAAGTTGATTGTGAAGGTATGTATATACTTGAACATTCCATGAGAGTTGGAGGATTGTAGAACTAAGAAGCTACCAAATTTAATTAACCTGTTTTTAACAGATGCAGAAATGGAGGCTCTGAGAGGTAAGGTGGTTTTTGTAAGACAGTGAGTAGTAGAGACGTCTTAGAGTGCATGTTTTCACTTCTGCCTCTCCTGAGGACTAGGGTAGAAGGATCCTCCTCTGTGCAGGAGAGGGAGTCATCAGGCCTTTGCTTTCCTGTTCCTGGAAAGTTTGATGTGGCTGGAGAACTGGGTGGAGACACATTAGGGTCAGATCAAATTAACATATTCTGCACTGGCTTAAAGTTGGGTCAGCAAGTTGAGTTGAGGACTGAGTCTCAGGGGAATCTAAATTGAATGGTGGGAGTTCTATTTATGCTTTTAACTTTGCTACAGAGCCTGTCTATTCCGTGCCCTTCATAGTGACCTATAGAGTTTACCTTCCCAAAGGCAGTCTCTCTAGTGCATTGATAAGTACTTTACTGGTTTGGCTTGTATTTCTCAATAGTTTCTGAACTTCATTTCCCATGATGACAAGGGAAAAAAAAATGGTGTCCTTCTGCATGGCGGCTTAGGTTCTGATGAATGGCACATGAGTCTCCTTTTACCCAGTTGTTTATGTCTGGAGTGTATGAATTAAAGCTACTGCTATTATCCTCCATGGTGATGTGACAACCACTTCTTCCTTGTTTTGACTTCTATCCACATCACTTCATTTTGTAGTTCCTTTGACAGATCTGACGTGGAAATAGTTGTATATCCTGAGTTTGATGGGCTCATGGCAAATGTAATGAAGATGACCATTTGATGGGAACTCAGTAGTTGTCCTTACATTCTTCCCATGACTTATGGGAACAGTTTCCTGTTGTTTAGAATCAGAGAATCTGTGGAATCTGTTGAGGTTGGATGGCTCCATGGAGGTCAATTTGTTGCATAGCCTGACTGACCCATTTTTCTGTTCTTGTTACAGCAAAATGTATCTATGGAGGAAAAGTCCTTGCAGAAGGCCAGCGGATTTTAACTAAGAGCTGCCGTGAATGCAGAGTAAGTTTCAATCTTACGTTCCCCATCCCTTGGGGGGAATTAACATATAGATAGATGGGCTTAGTTAGGGATCTGGAGTGGAACATGTTGGCCTGAGTGGGTGTCTGAGTGGTGGTCTGCTGTATGGGATGGGAAGGTCCTATCCACTGTCATTGCGTGGCTGGGTGGTCATCAGCTGTGGAACATAGAGCCTTGGGAAAAAGTACTGAAGGATGTGAGAAGGCAAAGGTAGCCAACAACTACCATAAGTCAGTGAGGTTGGCAGGTGGCCCTGGGAAAGGGTTTTGAGTTGATTTTGGGGAAATCGGTTTGTGATGCCAGCTCTGGATGGTGCCATCTCTACTCACAAGTGTCTTATATATTGTGAGAAAACGCCTGTCTCCTGCCTGCCCTCGTCTGTCTCTTTCTTGAAATAAGACGTGTAGAAGCATAGATCTTCAGTAGTCAGTCAGCTAACCTCCCGTGCTCAGCTGCTGCATACTAGCATGGTACTAAATTCTGGGTATATAATGGTAAACACAACAAAGTCCCTGTTTTTCTAGAACTTGCAGTCTAGTAAGAGAGACTGATAATAAGGAACTAAATAAGCGTATGATGTAATGCCAAATCATGCTGAGACGATAGAGAGCTTTTGGGTAGGTGTGGGTGGTCTGAGAAGGCCTTTCTGTGGAGGTGATATTTGAACAAAGTGTGGGAGCCGTCCTAGGAATGTAAGAGTGAGAGACGGAGGGAAGGAGGGTGTACAAATACAAGGTGGTACATTACAGAGCAGCCACCTTCCACTGAGGAGGCACAGCTGGGGTTGTGGGGCATCTCCAGAGAGGCTGAGTGGAACCACTGCATCTCAGAATAGCCATCTTTACGAGTGCTTGCTACTAAATTAGTTCATGTGCTCCTCATCACAGCCCTGGGGAAAAGAAAGGAATCTCTTTTATAAAGATTGAGGAGAATGAGGCATTTAGAGACCTGGAGAAGCTCTCAAGGAGCTTGAATACATTTCTCTATGGGGGCCTTGGTTGGAGGTGGGTGGACGAAAGGCTCTTTTCTGTCTCTCCGGGACTAGACTCTACCCCAGGGGTTAACACCCTCAGACTTTCCTATTGTATTTCCCATTCCCACTTTCTTGGCTGCACTGGGAATGCCAGAGATCTGTGTCTCCAAACAGTCTGGTGGGCACGTAGGTGTGGTGGTCTTTGTGCAACGGTAGATGCTGTGCACCGAGGCTCTGTAGTCTGCAGCAGAGGCAGGGATGGTGTGGCAGCTAGGGTTCTGTGATCTCTCAATCAGCAAGGCAAGCTACCAGACCTGGGCATGAGGGAGCCGGTGGGGTTTTCTCCAACCTGAGGCTGGCACATTACCACATAGGATGTTGGGTGGATTAAATGAGATAAAGCACGTGAAGTACTTGGTAGAGTGTTTGGCACAAAGTAGGTTCTCAGTAAATGTGAGCTCTTCTTATACCACATGACCATACATGTCCTCTCTGAATATAAGATTGATAGAGGTCCTTTTCTCTGTAAATTGTTTAACTTTTTTTTTTTTCTTTTTGAGAGAGCATGCATGAGTAGGAGAGGGGCAGAGAGAGAGGGAGAGAGAATCTCAAGCAGGCTCCATACTCACTGTGGACCCCAACATGGCCTCAATCCCATGACCCTGCGATCATGACCTGAGCTGAAATCAAGAGTCAGATGCCCAACCACCTGAACCACCCAGAAGCCTTGATTGTTTCACTTCTAGGAGAGAGAAAATGATTTGGATTCTAAAACCTTTTTTTTTAGAGGCAGCTGGGATGATTAAAAGCAATTTCGCCCACTCTGCTGATGATCCCAGTTTGTTTGTTTTTTAATTTTTAAAGAAATATTTATTTTTGAGAGAGAGAGAGAGGCAGACAGAGTGCGAGTGGGAGAGGAGCAGAGAGAGGGAGACACAGAATCCAAAGCAGGCTCCAGGCTCTGAGCTGTCAGCATAGAGCCTAACGCAAGGCTCAAACCCACAGACTGGACCGTGAGATCATGACCTGAGCCTAAGTCGGACACTTAACCAACTGAGCCACCCAGGCACTCCCCGGCCCCCACCCCCCCACCCGTATCTGTTTTTTATGTTGCCAATTAGAGGTAGCAATGCCCTTTATCTCTTATATAGAAACAGTAGGTGACTCTGGCAAGGGTCCCAATTATGACTCGATCTTTTGTCAGAGGATCAAGGCAGAGAACTTTGGAGACCTCTGGAAGATGTGGGCCTGGATTGAAATGCCAGCTTATTGGAACAGCACTTAGCACTGCTAATAGCACATTGTAGATGCTCTGCCTGCTTGGGTTCGTCTTTTACTGCTTTTGTTTGCTTAGATTTTTACCGTTTATAAAAGTTGGGGCAGACAGGTTATTCCCTTTGCACATGTGGTATGTGTGTGTATATATGTGCACGTGAGTAATTTCATCTTTTAAAAAGTCATTAATTTCTTTTTATAGTTATGTATTAAATGTTTCCTTTGTGTATGGAAAAGGGTCATTGACGACTATATTTCTTGAGCATTTAGTATTTTTTAGACACTTCTTTTAAAGCATTTTAAACATACTATCTTCTATAAAACTCATAATTACCCTGCTAGGTAGGTGCTATGATTATTCCCATTTCACAGATGAGAAAATTGAGGCACAGAAGATCAGTCACATAGGTAGTCAGTGAGCTAGCTTGGATTTAAACCTGTGTGGTCTGGCTTTACAGGTTCCTTTCTCAGCCTCTCTACTACCACTCCTGATGGTGTTAGACTTATGTGGAAATAATTCTCATTTCTGAATTTTAGAAGCTAGATCCAGAAGCATTGAATGATCACTCTTTAGTCTGTCTGAGAATACCAGGTTGGTGAGGCTATGGCTCATTGATTCTCTTGATGAATGGGGTAGTATTTATAACTGGCCAGAGAACAGCCTTGGGACACATTTAATGGATGCTGTCAGCAGGTAGAGGAGGTGATGGGCATAGGATGCCAAGGCTTTGAGTCCCTCCCAGGCAGCCTTTCTTAAGATTTAAACCCTGATGCCCAGTGGTACCTGTTGCATGTAAAGAGTTAACGTCTCTCCTAGGCGTCTATACTGGTACTGTATAAGTACTGTCCTTGGGAGAACTGAGCAAATAATTAATTCTTGGTCTTCTGTGGTTCAAGTGCAGATCCCCATTTGACAAAATGCTGCCTAGAGATCCTTTCATTTTCATTTTCCTAGGATCATTTTAAAACCTTAGCAACACCAATTAGATAAGAAACAAACTCTTGTTTCAAATATTTTCACCAAGTGTTTTCAGAAGTTAACATACTTTTTTTTTTTTTTTAAAGATGAATAAGCTCTTCTAGTAGTCTTGCTTACTTTGTCCAATTATTGCTGCCCTGCAACATTTCTTCAGGCCAGCAACAATTTTTGACTTAACGGTCTGAGTTGTTATTAGAAATTCAGGCTGAAACACAGTGATTAGTAAAGAACTTGAAAGTGTTTATATTTGACCGATGACCTAGAGAGTGTCACTCTAAATGAGAAAGAATGGAGGCATTGTATTTTTCTACCAACACAGAGTTCTAGGGGTCATAAAATAACATACCATAATCAGGAGGGTTTAAAATGTTAATTATCAGATACTTCTCACTAGAAATAGTTTTAAAAATAAAGTTAAAAAAGGTTTTGTGCCTAATTATGTGGCTGGACTAATGGATGTGGTGGCACTTTCGGTACTGTAATCACAGTTCGTACTATTTCAAGATCATGCAACGGGGTTTGTCTCTATTTAAACATTTCAAATTATGATCTTGCTCATTAAATACGTTAAAGGTTGATTAGAATTGTCTGATTTAATCAGCCAAGGCAAGCCCTTTTCATAAAAAAAAAAACAAACAACTTTTGTGAGTGATTATATTAAAAAAGTCTTCATGGCATTTTAAGTATTATTATTATTATTTTTTTACAAAAGCAAATATGCACTCTAGATGAAAAATTTTGAACATAGAGGAAAATTACAAGGATGAAAAAGGAAATCGCCCCAGGATCTCACCATCTAGACATAATTGTTTTTTAACAGTTGCCTTTTTGACAGCAAGAATGAAACTTATCTTATTGTCTCAATTTGAGTTCCGCTAAAAGCAGACCCTGAACTAATTTCAGGGATTTCAGAACAAGGTAGGGCTCTCAGAAGCAACCAGTAAGGGTGTGGAGGATGCAGAATGGGGTAAGGCAAGGAACTGAGCGAGGGTGGGATTTGGGCTGAAAGGCCTCAAGTACCCTGGTTCCAGGAGGGGTGCTGGAGTACTAATTGGACCCCAACTATTGTGCCCCCTTGAGGTAAAGAGCCTCCCATGCCTGTCATTCCCTGGCTTTGGGCTGTGGCAGTGGGGATGTACAATTTGTGGGTAACTCTGTCTGCTCTCTGTGTGGCAAAGTGGTGCCAATGCCCAGAATACTATCTGAGGGTGGCACAGATGAGCCATTAGCAGAAAAGCATTCAGATAGTGGGGGTTGGGCACACAGAATTCATAAAGGGGATTCAGCAGTTTCTGTCACTCCTGTTTTTGCAAGGAGCCAGTAGATAATAAATACATTGGTATTGAAAGATATTGTAGAGGCATTAACAGTAAGTAAGCATTTTGCTTTCCTGTGCATGAAAGCTTATGCTGCTGATCATAAAGTTATTAATGTCTATTGCTTCAGTTCCCTGTTGCAGAAATTAAGGCACAGCTGGTAGGCACCCTGGCCTAGGACCAGTGCCCACTCTCAAGGTTAGGTGCCCCCCCCAGTATGGCCTGGATGAGAATGGAACATAGCTGTGATGGAGAGTGAAGGTGCACAGGTAGCAGGCTGTATTCTCACATCTTAAGTCCCATTTTAAGATGGGAGGAAAGCAAGAGATCTGGATATCTTGGGACAGATGAAAAAATGAATGGCAAGGAGGACAAAAAGAAGACACTGCAAGGAATATTGGAAGCAGGACTGTTGGGGCTGAAAATCATGAGACAGGAGAGGAAACCATGGTGCAAATTTTCCAAATGGTGGATGAGTCGTTTAGAAATTAAATTTATATTTGATGTTTAGAGTTTTGTTTAGGTTCATAGTTAGGAGTAGATGTGCTTGATGAAATGGTTTCCTGCGAAACCAGTGGACCGTGGGGCCACTGGAATGCTAGTGTCTCAGAAATGGAAACCTCTGTATCGCCCCCATCTCTCCTGGCTAGCCAGCTCCATCCCATTCCCTCATTTATTTTGAGAAGTACCTTTTGGTCTTAAGTGAGACTCCTTTTCTCAAGCTGGCTTCTTAGTTGACTTAAATAGCCTCTTGGGAAGAGGAGAGAAAAGCTAAACATTCTAGATAAAATAAAAGACTCTCAAACCCTTTTTTATAGTAATTAATGGACTAATATTTAGAGTTCACAGTACAGCTAAATACAGATGCTAGTAATGCCACCAAAGACAACCTTTGGTGAAATGAGGTCTTAAAGATTCATCAGGTGAATATTTAAAAATCTATTGTAAGTGATTTTACTTACATATAGGGAGAAATCCAATACTCCTCCAACTTTCCATTCAGTTCATTTGTACTTGGATACCTTGGCTCTTGTCTATTTCCTCTGCCAGGAAAGTCTCCTCTTCCCCATTTCTTTATTCATCTTTGTTATCTTCCTTATAATTTCTTCCCACTTAAGCAGTAGCATTCTCCCATGACACATCATCATACCCTTTTTAGGACTTACTGTACTGCATAATAGTTAAGAGAGTTTTTTTGTTTTGTTTTGGGTTTTTTTTGCCCCCCTCCTTCCTATATCCAGACTAGGAACTCCTCAAGGGCAAGGAAGAGGTCTTAAATTATCTTTGCGTTAATGGTTTGTGTGATCCAGGAGCACTGAAACTACCTCATAGCAGCCTATGAGAGCTCATTGTTCATAACTTCCTGACTCCGGTCAGTGATACTATGTTGGTAATTCAAAATTGGTCATCATCGCGGTATTCATATCACAGAAATCAGCAAACCGTACAAAGTAAGGCTCCCCCATTCAGCAGCCCATTGTGAACTTCCCAGCAATACCACTGTAGAGTGACCTTCTGCTACATAGAAGATACTCGAAACTTATTTGTTGAAGTTGGGGCTGTGTAGACCTAGAAAAAGAAATGTGCCTTCTCTTCCAGGAGTGTCATCCTGGAAGTTCTGTTTGCGACTTTGTCATTATTGTGGAATTCCTAGAAGTACTATTACTTACTGAAAGTTGTTATCACTGCAGGCTGTTAACAATGAGCATTTTATGTCTGTGTCATCAACTAAGAAATGTGAATGTTTTTTTGTTTCCTGATTATTTGGCTTCCAGGGTGGAGTTTTAGTAAAAATTACAGACGCATGCCCTCCTTTGAACTGCTCAGAAAAGGACCACATTCTCCCAGAGAATCAGTGCTGCAGTGTCTGTCGAGGTAAGTGGGCTTGGTGGTGGAGCGGTGCTTGGGATGAGGGTGGGGGGCATGAGGGCTTAATGAATAATGTGAAGATCGTAACATGGGTGCAAAACTCTGCTCTGCTATTTGGAAACTTGCGTATCCTATTTACCTTTCTCAGCCATAGTCTGAGCAGTTCTAAACCTGAGGGTAATAATAGTCTGTTTCACAGGACTGCTGGGAGGGTTAAATGCAAAAATGCATAAGTACCTAGCATCATGCTTAGCATGTGATAAATGTTCCATAAGTGACAATTCCTATAAAAAGAATGATAGTTCTTGCAATAATGGTTATTATAACCATTATCATTATTACATTTTCTCATGAGTGGCATTGGTAAGCAGACTGTTGAGCCTTTCCCATGGACCAATTCCTGTATCTAGCAGACAGGGGCTTCTAGTGGATCCTTATTTATAGGATTATATGCAACTTTTTTACTTTCGTGCAAGGAAAAAAGCTTTAGCTAAGTAACACCTAATTGCTAATTCATTCTGGAGCAGAAATTGCTTTGCTTCCTTTTCCTGGAATTTTCTCCTTTCCCAAAATTTGTCCTCTTCAAATTGTGGATCAGCTATCCCTTCATTTCTGAAAGGTCTTGCCCTGGCAGATTTTCTCCTGGATTAGGAGAACCTGAAATTCGTTTAAAATCTTACAAAACAAATCTGGTTAAACTCCTATCTATTTTTTGGAAACTATACCTGTCACACATCTTTCTTCACATTCTCAAATACCCGTGGAGTTGATCCTTTTTGGCTCCCTTTGAAGCTTCTACAGCATAGCAGATTTAGCTCTGGTTACCTTATATTTCACTTTTCTCTCGTTTTTCTCTAGCATAAGAGTTGGCACATATTTAATGTAAAGGGCCACAAAGTAAACATTTTAGGCTTTGTGGGCCAGAAGGTTTCTGTTGTAAATATTCAACTCGGCTGTTTTGCAAAAGTAGCAGAGACAATGGGTAAATAAATGGGTGTGGCTATTCAAATAAAATTTTATTTATAAGAACAGGTGGCAACCTGTAATTTGTTGATCCTCTCCTCTAGCATCTTCTGATCTATAGAAATGTTGTATATTTTATCATGGAGTGTTCAGCTTATGCAGAGATTTCTCTGCTTGGTCTTTAGAAAGTTGTATTTTGGTAAAATTCCTAGGAAAACGTAGTGTGTTGATAGCCAAGAATAGCTAACGATGCCATCAGAAAATCTGCCCTGATTTTTCTGCCTTTTGGAAATAAGCATGTTTGCAGCCAGGACGCTTTAGAAACACCTAAAGATTGACTGGAATTTTCAGAGGGATGCATTTATTGGTAACGGATAGGGTTGTTAGGTAGGTCTTATAATTTAATGCAAAATCCGTTACTTGCTATTTGTTGAAGTGCCAAGTGAGACTCAGTTTATGTAAATCCTTCCTGATTTATGGTTTCATTAGAGCAGAATCATTGATTATCCCACAGAAATTCAAGAGGAATGTCATTGCTCTTGACCCAATTTACAATAGACCTCGTGCCCCTGCTTCTGCTAATACTTCTCCAGAAGGCGTGCACGCCTTTACCAGTGAAGATGTTGACAGATGTGACCTCTCACTGAAAAATAGACTCATTCAAGGCCCCATTGCTGCAACCTGGTGGCTTTTACCAAACCTGACATGACTTTGAGGGAAAAGTGGGAAGCAGGAGTAACACTTCCTAGATTAGATCATAGCTAGGACCAATTTGTGAAATCGGGGCTTTTCTTCCTTCTCCTATCTGCTGCTTTCTGAGGCAGGAAACTACCAGCTTTGTTGGGAGGGGGCTGCTTGCTGATAGTTCTTTCGGAGGTGTCTGTATCAGATAGGGTTATTTATGCTTTTTGACAACTCTGCATTTTGGTAGGAATGAGAGAATGTCTTCAGGAAAGATACGGTGGTGAAAGAGTTGAATTGACCCATTTGGATATCTGGATTTTCTTAGGTTTCTCCTCTTGACTCCCACCTCAGCGTTCAGACACTGGAGTGAAGAGAACGTTATGTTAGACAAAGGCCCTTTTCAGCACCATTTACTCTGTACCATGACCTCTGTTGACCCCAAGTAGAGCAGAGCCCAGAACATCCTGCTCGCCTGTCCACATGCTGGGGCTTGCTCTGCACAGCAGAGAATCAGAAAAGGTGCATTTTCCTGTGCAGTGGGTTATTCTCTTTATTATGAAAACACAAAATTTATATGTTGGTTGACAGAAAGGCAACTCAGGAGACCTCTAAGGTCTGCTGTCTCAAACTGTGCTCTCCATGAATTTTATTCCAGATCTCTTAATCCAATTATTTCCCAAGAACATCTTTAGAAGTAGCATAATAGTCTTTCCTAATACCATGGGAAATATTTTTCTCCTTGGATTTATAGTTGTCTTTTACCTTTTCCTCTGTGTTTCCTGTGTCTTGCAAGAAGAGGAGAGGTTGGTTCGTTTCTGTTCTGACAAGACGTGCAAAGCCCAGTGGGCCTCTTCTAAGGCATATTATTCAGTTCTTCACCACTCCCCACCCCACCATCCTTTCCCCTCTCTAAAACAGAAAGTAATGAAAAGGTGACAAACACTCAATTTCGATGTAAAGTAATTTTTACCCTGCATATGGAGAGGCTGTACCATTTGCTTTGTGAATTGAGATTGTCTCCTGACGGGCAGGCAGTAAGTGAGCAGAGAGGTGGGCCTCTGATGACCTGAGATGCGTATTTCAGGGATGACCACAGTGGTGTGATTTCAGCTGTATGGTTTCTGCCACCCTGCTGTTATTGATTACAGAAACTGAAGTGGCTGTAGCCTCTCTCAATACCTCCATGAAGGCCCTTCAATTAGCATATTTATCATCTCTCTCTGTCTTACTGTGGATGTCAGGTCATTAGTCTGAGGAAAATCACCCCATGAGAGCTTATCATTCCTTAGCAATCTGAGTCACAATCTTCCTTGGGCCTGTTTAGGGAATGGAAGTTTTCTGAGGTTTGTCTTCATTAGGCCTCCGATGAGCCGTCCTACCTGAGGAGGTTTAGACTGGGAATTTGAGAAGGCACAGAGAGTGCTCTGTGCTTTCTGACCCCAGTTGGCTGGCTATATGATATGCATAAAATGCTCTAACTTTTAAAATTGCATTTGTTTTAATGATTATATTTTATGAATTCTTTAAATGTAGGAGATAAGGTAGGTGAAAATACATTCTTACCACATAGAATAATTCTATCACTGTCAGGTCAGTGACTTCGAAGGAAATGATTTTCAGTACCAGATATTCAATAGACTCTGTATATTTCACATAGGAAATACTGTTGAACCCATTTTGCTGAGTTCTGACCATTTCGCTCGAGTTATAACTTGGTGACATGATTCTGAAACTCATTTTATTCCAGTCATGCCTATTTTCTTATATGGTTACACATTTTGCCTCTGCCCCCCACCCCCTGACTGATCCAGGTGAGAGATGAAGATTTTCACTGAGTTTTTCTCTTTGTGGGAATTAAACCTAAGACCGTAGAGTTAAGAGTAACAGGCTCTGACTGACTTACGATGTTCATTGTACCAACACAACTGATATCCAGACTCTAGGGGCGTGGCACTTTGTCTCTATAAATCTTGGGCCATGCCACATGCTGTAACGAATTCCTGGGCCCTTTAAAGGGAAATGAAGGTAATCAGCTGAATTGGTGGTTAAAGCCACATGGCTGTTGGTACACCCGGGATGTCCCTAAGGAAGGGACAATAGGACAGTTAGGGAAGATACCTGCCAAAAGACCCAAAGTGATGGACGTTGGCAGGAAGAGGCCATTTTGCAATTGCTGAGGTCCCAAGGTATCCAGTACCACCCAGAACAACCCCGTTCCCCTTTGCAGTTTCTCTCTGATGCTTCAAGGTTGCCAGTGACTTTGGAGGGTTTTTGTGGCTTGTTTAAGATTTTCGGTGTTGGGGAAAAAATTCTTGCCCACATCTGTTCCCAATGTGTTTATCTGTAATTTTAATTCATGCTCACTTGCCTTGTCATCTGGTCTGGACTGAAATGAGTTGAGATTATTTGTACTATTTAAGATTTTATGCCCTCAATTAAATCCTCCCAAACACTCTTGGCATCGTATGATTTTCCCCCCTGGTCTTCCTCGTCATTCTAGTCTCCAGCAGAATTTGTAATTGAAATGGTTTTAGAGAGAGGACTTTAGGGTATTTGAGGTCAAAAGAGGCTCTTGATGAGTGTATCATCTAGCACCTAAATGGAGGAACTGGCAGTTAGCAGCTGGGGCAGGTTCTGTGTGTACTGGTAGATGGAGTCTGATCAAAATCCCTGCAGCCATGGGCTGAAGTGGATCGTAAAGACAGGGCTCTCCGTTTAACCGTTGAGGCTGGGAGCAGAGGGCATTTGAAGAGTACTGTCTCTGGAGTCTGTGACATCTGTGGCCCCAGAAGTGCTGCAGTATATCGGGACCCACAGAGCCTCTGGAAGAGGGCACGTTGTCCCAGACAGAAGACTTGAAACTAAGGTCAGGCTGCCTTGGACAAATAGACCCTTAAGTGTTGACTATTGCAGAGGAAATGGATTGTTCTCTAAGACAGAACCTGTAAGGATCCAGAGCTCAGTCACTAGCGGGCTCATCCTGTTGGCCTAACCATTATGGACAAGGAGAAAGGAATGTCCTTACCCCCAAGGGCCCAGGCTTCTATGGTGTGTGTGTTGGTTGTGGAGTACATGTGGGTGTTCAATTGTCATAGGATATAGCTGGGCCATATCCCTCCTAGCTGGTCCATGGGTGGAGAGATTCCATACCAATGAGGCACATGCAATATACTGTACTTAGTATACCTTAGCCCCTATATAACTGCCAAGGTTCGGCATCAGTGATGTGAGAGGTACTGGCTTTCTAGGATTTAAGAGTGCATTTTTACATCATCGAGGTACATCGTTTCAGAGGCAACTTGCCTACCTGCTGGGGGGCACATTAGTGATAGGAGATTGAGGGTAGGAAAAGGTGCTCTATGTGGAATCCAACTTTATGTTAGAGAAACCATCTTGCCCAAGGATGGTGGCCTATTCGTTCCTTATTGTGGAAGAAGTCACAGTAGCAGATCATAAAGGTACTTGTCCGTTACTGGTTGTAGAAGCCAGAGGTGAAGCAGGATGGGTGGATGGTTTTGGTAAAATTATAAAAGGGTATGGAGTGGGATCTAGAGAGTGGCAGTGCATGTGTGGGGGCTCCTTTTAATAGGTGGGGTTTATCATATGCAGATAAGGCCAGTGGCTTTAAAGACAGCAAGTTGTTTGACAGGTGTTATGGTCTTTCACTGACAGCAGAGTTCTAGATACAGGGCCACTAGGCAGAGTCCACATTTTCGATTACTCCCAACTAAAAAAATGTGACCTCAGGGTTTCTGTCACTCCATTAATTTCCTTGAACATGTTATGGGTACATGCGGCTTCATGTGTTTAGAACTCCCATCCTTTAGTCAGCTTCACTCAGCCTTTAAATTGCTTCGGATCTTGTGTTATGACCCTTCTCTGTGATATGCTCTTGAAGCACCTTGTTCTCCATCACATCATCTCCTTCTAATCCGATACTCAGCATCGGTCATTTTTGCTAGAGGGTCAGATGACTAAGAACATCATTATGCTGTTGACAGCATTTTTTAAATTCTATGCCTATTGCCTAGCACAGTGCCTGGGCACCTGCTAAGTGCTCAATAAATACTTGTCAAATGAATGCACGGTGCCTCTCCTGGGAACTAAAACAGGTATTTGAGTAAACGTTGGAACCTGATTTCTGCAGATTATGTGCCTTCCTCTGAGGATCTGCTCATGTTCACCATTTGAATGTGAGCTCCAAGTAGGTCTCACTCAGATTAGTATCTTGTTGAGGGCTGATGTTCTGTTGTGTGATTAAGTTGTTTTACTTCTGACGTAGAGTGTCCAGGCAGCAAGTTGTCAAGGAATGTGTGACCTGGAGAAAGAAACAAAGTTTGTTCTTTTGGTAAAATCGAGGTGTGCCGTGGATTCGAAAGTGCTAATGGCTGGTGGAGTCCTGATCTCTTATCATTCCTGGAATGTCCCTTGATGATTAAAATCACGTCTGGGCAGTCATGTGGGGCGGGGTGGAGAGACAGGTGTTAGAATCATATTTGGATTTATATCTCTATTTCACCCATCACCGTTTAGCTATGTAACCACGGAGGAGGTAGTTAACATCTTTGAGCCTTGGTATATTTGTCTTTAAAATACTTCGAATTCTTCTTCTGGAGAACTGAGAGGATTTAGTCACTAACTAAACAAATATTTATTGACGACCTATAATCTGTTGGATATTGCTATGGGCACAAGGTGACCAATCTTTCATAGTCCTTTCCTTTGAAGAAGTGAGCTTCTAATGGGGAGGTAAACATTGAATAAACACAGAAATAAATATACAGTAATTGTGATCACTACTATGAACAAGAATAATAGGATGTATGGAAGAAAATAATGGGGATTTCTTTAGACTTGGGAGACCAGGGAGTCTTTTCTGAAGAGCTTGTGGTTAAGCTGGGACTTAAAGACTGAGTAGAAATTACTCTGGCAGGGGTGTTGTGAGTTGGTGGAACAAGTTTACAAAGACTCTGAATCGGGAGAGGTTGGAACAGTAGAAGAATTAAAAGAAAGACTGATGTGGTTGGAGAGAAATGATGGAGAGAGAGAAAGGGACTTCTTTGTTGCCGCGAGACCAAGTTAAGGATTTTGTATTTCTCGCAAGTAAAATGGAAGCCCTGGGAAGGTTTTTAAGGGGGAGAAGGACACGTTCCAATATGTGTTTTAAAAGGATCCCTTTTGTATAAAATGGATTAGTGACTGAGCAAAAAGGGCACAGGGAGGCACATGAGGCCCTGTCTATTTGAGAGATGGTAATAGTTTGGAGTACAATGGGCTTTTCTTATTGTTGTGGAGGAGAAAATGTTATGTTCAGGAGATACATACAACATAAAATTAATATACACAACCCAGTTTTAGAACATTGATTCTCTGCCCAGTGATGTACAGTTGTAGTAAATTGTAACTTGACCTGAGCAGGCAACTTCTCTTTCTTCTCTCTAGCCCTCACCACTGTTGAGAAGTGTCAGGGTCTCATTTTCGTGGTGTTTTAAAAATTTCCCCTAAGTTTCATTCCAGGATGGTTTTGTTGATTATTTTTTTCTCTAGTCTTTATATTTTAAAGTTAAGGAAGTTGAGATGATTTTGATTATTAGCAACTTAGGCTTGGGCTGGTAGTTTTGTGGTTTAAACCTAAAAGGTGGAACTCTCAAAAAAGAAAATCTTTTCAGTGGGTTTATCTAGGTGGATGTACTATATTACATGTAAAAGATGTCTGTAAAAATTGACACGGGGGTGCCTGGGTGACCCAGTCGGTTAAGTGTCCAACTTTGGCTCAGGTCATGACCTCACGGTCAGTGAGTTCGAGCCCTGCATCAGGCTCTGTGCTGACAGCTCAGAGCCAGGAGCCTGCTTCAGATTCTGTGTCTTCCTCTCTCTTTGCCCTTTCCCTGCTTATGTGCAGTCTCTCTTTCTCTAAAATAAATAAGCCTCAAAAAATTTTTAAAAAGCTACCTTTTAAAAAATTGACTCTATATTTTCAATTTATATTTCCTAATAGCAAAGCACGTGAAGAACAACACGTGGCATTACCATATACTTTTATTATAATTTCACAACTCTGTACCTAGTGATAAAGATTGAATTGTGTTAGAGAAATTGGCCATATATTTGCATCCAGAGAAACATGGTGTACTTCTCTGTATATTTATAGATTCCTTTGTTCCATATCACATGTACTTAGATATGATATAAATTTAAGTGTTTGAAGTGACTTAGACTCTTGCCATATTAGGAACTTGGGAAGGTTCAGTATTTGAGGGGTCAGGACAAAGATGATTCCCAGTGTTCTGGTTTAGGTGGATAAAGGTGTGGCAGATGGGTATGGAGAGTCTGGGAGCTTGGATTTGGGAAGTAAGATCAAGAGTTTAGTTCTGGCTGGGGGAGTTATGAGTGCCTGCGAGGACATCCAGATGGATTGTCAGGTGGCTGTTGGCTATGATAACCTGTAAAGTGGGGTATGCTGGATAGTCAGTGCTATTTCCTGTGCCCTTACAGAGGACTCTGAGCCTTTATTCTTGTTTCTAGGGAAGGGTAGATATTCTCAACCACGTGCCAGAAATGATAGGGTGCAAGCATTGACCTACACTTAGTTTTGCTAAGAATGGATGGGCAGAATCTGGGGTTGGGTCCTAAGTGGACCTATTTAGAAACATTTTGTAAGACATAGAAGGGTTGAGATCCATTGAGTGTAAGCATTAGCTGTCTAAACTTCCAAGTATTGAAATTGTATAAGAATTATTTCCTCAGTGTTCTTAACAAGAACTTCAGAGTCAAATCATGATCCTGTCTATGTTAACTTGGATAAAAAAGTGAGTCTCAACCACATTTTCCTAATGTGTGAAGTGAGGATAATAGTGATTTTTAGCAGTGTTAAGGGTTTTGTGAGGTAAGGTGTTTAATATGCTTAGCACTATGTCTGGCATGTTGGAAGAAGTCAATAAATAGCAGTTTTTGTAATTAAGATGTTCTCTGTATTTGGGCCAGTCCTAGTCGAAAGAACTCACTATGTGCTTCTATTATAGGAGAATAATTCTGGAGGCTCAAGTCACTTATTCAAAATAGTCAAGTAAGCACTGCTATAAACATTGGGGTACATGTGCCCCTATGCATTGTCAAATTGGCTTCCATACAACACCCAATGCTCATCCCAAAGAGTGCCCTCCTCATTGCTCATCACCCACTTTCCCCCAACTGTTGATGGGGGGGGGAGAGAGGAAAGTGGGTGATGGGCATTGAGGAGGGCACTCATTAGGATGAGCACTGGGTGTTTTATGGAAGCCAATTTGACAATAAATTATATTTAAAAAAAAGTCAAGTAAAAGAACTTGAATATTGGGCTGTGTGTGTGTAGTCTACAATCTGGTCACAGCTTCTAATTCTGAAAAAAAAAAAAAAGATTTAAGGAAGAGGGTAACTTTGAGTAGTCTCATGCATCAGACCATGTTGATAACCAGCTGAAGGAAAAATTATACAAGGGCTAGCTAGAGGGCTTGTTAAGAGATTGGAGGTAGCAACTGAAGACTGATACCCAGGAAGGGAAGAATCTGTATCCCAATGTCATGGTATGGAGACACATCAGATAAGAAAGACAAAGTCTTTAGAAGGATTCTGAAATGTGGAGAATTGAGGATTTATGATTTGGCAGCCAACTCTGATCCTGGAGTGGAGTTTAAAGAAAGAGGATGTCCAGCTGGGGGTGGTGAAACTATCCTAAAACTGGATTGTGGTCATGGCTGCACAACTGTGTAAACTGATTAAAAATCATCAAGGTGTATCTTTACAATAGGTGAATTTTATAAGATGTAATTCATACCTCTATAAGGAAGAAAAATGGTAACTAGCAAACCAGTCATATTTGCCTTCCAGTTGGTTAGGAGGGTGGAGGCAATAAATGCCACTATAGATTAATTTATCTGTTCCTTCACTCATTAATTTACCCTCCCATGTTTCTGGCTGGCTGTGTGTCCATCCATCTGTAAGCCATCTATCCAGTTACCCTTGTGGGGGTAACTTTGGTTGAGAGAAATAAATCAGACCTAGATCCTAGACTTTGAAGATGTTAGTGTGATTGAAGATAGGATATTTTGTTACAAATATTTGGTATTGGGGTGTCTGGTATTGGGCTAACTGAGTAACCCAGACAGTTAAGTAAACTCAGTCAGTTAAGCATCCGACTTCAGATCAAGTCATGATCTCATTGTTTGTGAGTCTGAGCCCTGCATAGGGCTCTCTGCTGTCAGCATGGAGCCTGCTCAGATCCTCTGTCTCCCTCTCTTTGTGCCCTTCCCCCCTTCTCAGAAATAAACAAGCATTAAAAAAATACGTGAAATTACTTCACAGAAAATAGATATATTGAGGATGAGAAGAAACCTAAATTGTAATCCATTTGTGTCTTCATGTGTAAAAGGATATCTTCTTAATATTTTGGATGTCGGAATGCTTAGGAATTTGTTGCTTTGGGGAGGGCAGTGAAATAACATGGCAATGGATAACCTTGGCCTCAGACTCTGGCTTCTGGCTCTGTGTACCTTCCATAATTAACTTCTCCAAACTCCATCCGCTGAATCTATAAAGTACAAATAGTAATTTCAGTTTCGTAGGGTTGTTAATAGAATTACATGGGATAATGCATGTAAAAACACTTAGCTGAGTGCCTACCATTTGTGTTAATAATTATTATTATTACATTTCTGCCAGATTATTTGACATTCACCAACTGTATCCTTCTTCCTCACGGGGTTAGAGTCCCATTCCTTTTTCTAGGATTTGTGCCCACCCCTTCTCATGTTTCTACCTGGGATGAACTCAAGGTCAAGTTTTGCATCATCTAGAAGTGATTTCTCCTTCTCTGAAACACTGATTATTTGTACTATTCACATCTCACTTCACATAGATTGCCTTGTATTTATACTACCCCTGTATTTGGCTTGTCTCCCTTTAGTTTGTAATTTCCTTGCTGGCAGAGACTATGTCTCAAACATCTTTACTTTTCTCTCAGAAGCTTGCATGGGTGCTTCAGTCCACAGAAATGGATGCCCCATAAATATTGATTATTCACTCCTGCAGGAAGGCAAGCAGATAGTGAATAAATACTGCTTGAAAGGAGGCCTGGATTAGTTAATTAAACACATGCTTTTGGCACAGTGGTCAGGCCCAGCCAAAGTAGATTTGACATTAAGATTGGTTTGTCCCATGGGCCCTTCGTTGTCCTTGAAAATACAATTTACCCAACTTTCTGCATTGTGAATTGACGTGGCATATGCTTGATAGAGATGCATTGGGATATCAACATTGTCTGAGTGGCTTTTTTCCTGCCTGTCAAATGCATGCAGAAGGAAAAGGACAGTTGCAGTCTCCTGGAAAAAAAGAGAAAAGAAACAAAGAATACATGTCATAATGGATGCACATGTGACCTTGGGTCGAACTTCACAATGAAAGAAAACGTGACAACTTAATTATTGATCAATTCTGACATGGGGAGGAAAGTGTAGCCCCTTTATCTGGCACTGAGCTAAGATGTCTGAAAATGGTCCCTTTGGTAGCAAAATCTCAAGTCTTTTTATTTGTAATGGTTATTGTAAGCCTTTAAAGCCCTAGTAGCAGTGTTTTTGACTGACAGAGGTGGTAGGTTTCCAGCAAGTTAAGTTTTTGCTCTCATTTTGATTGGGGCAGTTAACAGGTTATAAGTAGTGAGGCTGAGTCTGATACTATCTATGGATCCACTCTCTGATGTCCTGAGGAACAGCTACATCTTTCACTTTGTATCTTGAAGTTTTGTTGTCTGAGAGGGTATAGCATATGGTGAAAAGTACATAGGCCTTGGAGTTCACCAGACCTAATTTAGAACCCTGGCATCTCCATCCTCTGTCTACTAGCTAGATAATAGTTTAATCTTCTCCTTCCTTATCTAGAAGTGGAGGAGAACAGCGTTACTAAGTTACTTTGAACTGTAGTTGTTGTCAACGTTATCATAATCCTTCTCATCTTTGTGGCTAACATTTGTTGACCTCTTCATATGTACCAAGGATTGTTCTAAGTGTGCTACATGGAGTAGCCAGTTTAACTCATTAATTCATGTGTATTAGGAAGTGTAATGCCATGCATTATATTGTAGGTGTGTGAATCTTATTATTTAATAATAGTATCTTTTAAAATTCTGTTTCAAAGGAAAAAAAAAGTTACAGAATGCCATCACCAAAATGATTTAAGCTTGGAGTTTATAAAATTCAATGAGTTTTATCTTGGTTAAAGCCAGAAGCTATTGTTCACATGATAAATATGCAAAATATAAAAGCAGAGCTATTTTGGTTGAATCCAGGGTGGGGGACTTGAGCCCTACCTGACCACTCATTTGTGCCCCAGGCTCTGAGCAATAGTTTCAAAATCACTGATGTTGTCCCTTCCCAGTGTACCTGTCTAGGTAGGTGAAGTGATTTATTGTGCTTGTGGCTGCAGAACCTGTGTTAGAATTGAAATCTCCTGCCTCCAAGAACCATTCTTGTCTATGAGACCACAATATGTGATCTAGCAATATAGTTCACTGAAATGTACTGAGTTCAAGTTGATAAAGCACATTCATAACCTTATTGTATTTGAACTTTTGTGGTAGGAATAACATATTCCTCCTAGTTCACCTAAAAACGCTGCACCATAAATATCCCCAAATTTGGTGGAGTTGGCAATAAGGGGAAAAATCAGAGACCAGAAATACTGAAAAAAGTGATTCCATCGAGATAAGCAAGAACACTGGAGTTGGGATTTGCCACGAGGGCGATGTCTAATCCCTGGTGGTAGAATCTGCCTCTAATAGACACTGCCAACAGATGGGAGACAAAGTCTGGGGCTTGTGTGAGATGCATAAATCAAGAACCTTGAGGGGAGAATCCTCGTTGGGTGGCTAGGAGAAACCTCCTTTGCAAAAGGAGACTGATCTATCAGTCTTGACTCTAGATAAGGGGGTATGGAGGAGAAAAGATTGCATTCCTGAAAGCTTAGGGCCTGAATTTATTCTACCTGTGTGGCTCAATCATCATGTCCCAAAGCAAAATACAAAGTGTTTTTGGGTTGATGGTTCCTTTGGGAACCTGAAGGAATCAAACACAAACCTTCACTGAAGAAATGCCATTTTATTTATTTATTTAAAAAAAAATTTTTTTTTTAACGTTTATTTATTTTTGAGACAGAGAGAGACAGAGCATGAACGGGGGAGGGTCAGAGAGAGAGGGAGACACAGATTCTGAAACATGAAGAAATGCCATTTTAAACCCCAAATCTCAATTCCCACAGATTAAATTATAAAAAAATATGTGCTCACAAACTGAGGAATCACTGAAAACAAGAATCACTGAAAACAAGTCATGCACAATACTTAGCGAAACCACAAACCACAAAATCAGATGTACAAAAACTGAAGATCCTGGAATTATTGATGTAAGACAAACGTGTCTCGTGCTTTTTTAAAAAAGGAAATTAAGCAGCACCTGGGTGGCTCAGTCAGTTAAGCGTACACCTTCAGTTCAGGTCATGATATCCTGGTCCATGAGTTCAAACCCTGCATTGGGCTCTGTGCTGACAGCTCAGAGCCTTGGAACCTGCTTCAGATTCTGTCTCCCTCTCTCTCTTCCCCTCCCCCACTTGGATTCTGTCTCTCTCTTTGAAATAAATGTTAAAAAATAAAAGCTCTTCAAAAAAATAAAAAAGGAAATTAAAAGATGAAAAAGGGACTGTGGGATTTGACCAAGGAGACAAAATAAGAATTCTAGAAAATCTGTGAAATAAAAATGCTGTTGATGAGTGAAACTGACCACGACCCAGGCCAAAAGAGAATAAAGATATGTCTGGAAGTTACACAGAATTCAGTACAGAGAGAAAAAGGGAGTAGAAATAGGAAAGGAAGGCTGAGTAGCATGGAGAAGAGCTTGAGAAGGAATAACATTTATCTGATTGGAGTTCTGAAAAGAGAGAGAAAATGGTGAAGAGAAGTTCTGAAGAGACACTCCCTGTGAATGTTCCAAATTGATGAAAGATTTGATCTTTAGATTCAGAAATCCCAAGGAATCATAGGAAGAAGAAATAAAAATGAACTTACCCTGGAGTAAAATTAAAGAATACAAAAGGACATTTAAGCAAATTAAGATTGAGCACAGTCACTTTCAAATTATCTTCACTAAAGGAATTTGTAAAGGGCACTTGAGAGAGAAAAAGAATTATCCTGGAAGCCATGTCTGCGATTCAAGAAGGAATGTTGGGAAAATAAATACGGAACGCACGGTTTAAAAAGGATGCCCCTGGAAACCTGCTCGGGGATGTTTCTTGCCACGTTGTTTGTGATTCAAAACCTGCAAATATCCCCAGTGCTCATCTGTAGTGTAATGGATAGATGGTGGAATATTGACGCCACAGAGTATTATACAGCATTGATGAATAAACTGTAGCTACAGGCAATAGCAGGGATGAATAGAAAATACACCATAGAGAATATGTAAAATATAATTTCTTTCATGTGGAGTTCAAAATGGGCATAAACTGAATGATCTATTTAGAAATAAGCACCTATATATGGCAAATGATAAAAACATGCAAGGGAGTGATAAACACAAAATTCAGGATAGTCCTCTTTGATGGTTGGGAGGGGACTCGGGGAGATGTAATCAAGGGGTACTGATAATCTGGTCGTGTTCATTTTATATATTCATGTAGATTCATTTTACATATTTCCTGTGAGTCATAAGTTTTACAATAAGGCGATTATAAAAAGATTGGTTATGTAAGAAAGTGGTGGGAAGGGGATTCAGGGTCAGCCTGGATCAAACATACTTTGAAAAGCATTAAAGAGAAACATCTCAAGCATGTGGTAGTCCAGTTTCCCATTCCTACTCTCCCACCCCCTTCCTAGCCTACCCTTGCATATTGCCAGTGTATGTTTTCATGCATGGTGACAAAATAGTAAAGATAATTCGTGGTTTATTACTTGAAAGTCTTGTGTTGTAATGTAAAATTTTATTTGCTTCTTTAGGTCATAACTTTTGTGCAGAAGGACCTACATGTGGTGAAAACTCAGAGTGTAAAAACTGGAATACAAAAGCTACTTGTGAGTGCAAGAATGGCTACATTTCTGTCCAGGGAGACTCTGCCTACTGCGAAGGTAAGTCAGCTATAATAAAGTCATTTGTGAGAAATGTACTCCTGGTAGACATGGTTGAAATTGAAAGCTGTCACTTGGCTCTGGTCTTCTGGGATCCTACCAGAAATTATATCGGCTACTTGGGTGCTCTGTTCTCCTCGTTTATCCAGGCTTCTCAGTAGCATGTGGAAAGCCAGACCTTTGGAGGGAGTTCTGAAACACAGCAAAGCAACAAAAGTGGCAGGGCCATGTCAAATCCCATGTTCTGCTTTCACTATATGTAATAATCACTGGCAAAACCATAAACACATGATGTTCTTTTGCCTTATTTGAGTGAATTAGTATTTCCAAGTTCAACTGAAGGTTATAGGGTGGGTCCTCTTTTTGAATGCTTTGATACTAGCTTATACCTGACTGCCTTTTTCTTCACCTGCCAAGGTCAGAAGTTTTTTTTTCAATTGGGTTTCTAAATGACTGATTCATGGGTTGCTAATTCATAAACTATACTAAAAGTCACAGTGACAGATGGACTCATAACTTTGGCACTTGGATGGATGCCATTACAGGGGTTAGTGGCTTCAGGCATCAGTGATCCCCATTTCCACTCTAGAGAGCAGAACAACTCTATGTGAATGCCTCTTTCCAGGCTTAGCATTCCACCTTGATGGTGGTGAGCAATGCATACTCCTGCTCCTGTGTAATCCCCTAGTATCCCAGCCCATCCATTTCTCAGGTTCTAGCTGGCTCAGTCTCATCAGTTTGAGAAGTTCTAATGGGCAAAGTGGGGCGAAGCTGTTTCTCTGTCTTGGTTGGACCCAATCATTCCTGACCGATTCACTAACAATGTATTGAACCTTGTGCTCTCTTAATTGGGAAGGTAGAGGTCTTGAATGGAATGAATGCTGTAAATCCTTGGTCATGCTCTTCTAATTGGTTTGGTTCTCCACTGGCTCACGTATTCTCAAGGTAAAGATGATTCATGATGAAAATGGTTTTTTCCATTCATTCCGTTTGTATCATTGATCCCTGCTTAATTTCTTGGCTTTGATTAAACCTCTTCAGTTGTTAAGAAGATGTGTGTAATGCTTGCTGGTGCTCAGTACCTGGTGGGTGGCCTTTGGTTTTGATCTCTTCTAAAAGACTTTGTCCATTACTGCTTTGGTTCTCATTAACGGTACAGTATAACCAACAGGTCTTTTCCCTTTCTCCTTTATATCTTTCTTTCCACCTTTGCTTACTTTTATTGATTTGAACTTGATTAGAGAAACATGCCATTTGGGAGGATGAAGTTTCCCCTTTGCTTTATGAATCCTTTTTCATCTATCCTTCAATATCCTGGTACTCATTTGTCAGTTTTGAGGAAGAGGACTGATAACGTCAGTACTTCATATTAATATTTATTTTTTTTAATCTTAGGCTGTTTTTTATTTTTTGGTCAGAAAATTAATTTCAGAACTTTAAAATTTGAACATTCTCCCCCTCAGTTTCCATGGAAAATCCTACAAAGCAGGTAATGTTCTAAAAATTTTACTGTGCCCTTCTGTTATCTGTGGGGATAGACTATGAATAATTAAAATAATGACAGAGGAAACTCAAAATCATTTGAATCTTGATCCTCCCACTGGCAGAACCAGTACACCTACCACTCCTGGCTCCCCTTAGCTATTGAGAGCTAGCAGAATATGGCAGAAAATTACTGCTGTGCAAGCTGTTTGGGACTCTGATTCATTCCTCATCAATGCCATTTTTAATTGCATAGAATAAACTCCATGAGTAGCCATTTGTGATAGTAAATCTGCCCTTTGTGTGAGAGGCCTTATTTGTCAGTAAGTGATTTTAGGTCTCATCACTGTTTTCTTGGACATACTTCTCTTTAGCCTAGTGTATGTACCTGGCTTTGGGCCACAGTGCACTGCGGTGCTACCTTTGGTAATGGTGATGTGCTAAAGCTTCAGTCCTTTCTCTCTTGCTGTGGAGACTTTCTACAAGTCCCAGCAGGCTTGTACATGGAGAGGATGAGAGCCCCAAGAAGAAATGACCAAACATTAGAGTCCATGTATGGGATAAGAATAGAACTCATCTGGATGGGAGGCCCTGAGAACAAAGTAGAGTGAATATCAACATTTAGAGCAGAAGCCCATTTCTCATTCCATCCTGCCATCTTCAGCACATTGGACTAGGGGCTTATTTTCCTCTGGTGGCTGATGACTGCCATGGCCCTAGGCATAGTGTCCTAATACCAGTGTCACAAGCAAGCAAAGAAGGAAGGGGAATGAATGGGTTACAAACCTTCTCTGTGTGAAGTTCTGTTTTTTGTGTTTAAGGAAAGTCCTTCCTGGAAGATTCCCTGTAACCCCCTGTCCCTGCCCACATGCAGATTTCCACTCTCCTATTTTTCAGACCTGGGTTACATCTTCTTCGACCCTAGACCAACTTTTGGGCAAGGAGAATGAGAGGGCTGTTACTGGTTTGGGTTGTATTCAATTCTTGGGAGCTGGGGTAGGGGTTTTCCTTCCCTGAAACCAAATGATCTTTGCCCTTTACCTGAACCACTTAGGACTGTGGCAGGGAGAGGAGGAGAGTGGTTTTCGGTGGGCAAAAAGCAATGCCTGTCCCATTGTTTTATGGTTAAATGCAGTTTATGGTCATTTTCCCAGCTCTGTCCTCAGGTGGTCTGCGATGGTCTGATGGACAAGATTAGAGGTCACCAAGTGCCCACCTGGGTACCAGGGACTCTCAGGCTGAGTTTGTTGTCTTGCCATAGTCTAGAGAGAGGTAGATACTTTTGAACTGCCTCAGGCAAGTTATTTTTTTACTCTGAGTAAATGGAGTGAAAATGACCCGTGGTACAAACCACAACGAACAAGACTGCCTTGCAAATTAAAACAAAATATTACACACATTGTCCAGGCTATCTTGAAAAGCCCATTCAAGGCTCTCAGTGGAAAAAGAAGCACAAAAGGCTTTCAATTTTCTTAACTTCCTTGGGTAGTAGCAGAGATACAGTATTAAAGACTCCTGCTCTATAGAGGTTGCCAGAGAAACTGCCATAAAGATATCGGAATTCTTAGCCAATCAATGGAGGATAATAAGACCTTTTGTCAGCTCTGATACAATTCACAGGAGATCGTTTCATTTTGCCTCGTCCAACTCAGCACCAACATTCCCCATTTTGAAGATAGTTTTAGTTGGATTTTGGTGTTTTATGTATCTGGTCTGCTGAGGTGTTTGATCTCTGCGATGACATTTTCACTGAGTTGGTCTTAAATAGTTTCTGATATACTGGCTTAAATTAGAGGCAGTTTCTGAGGAAAGTATAGCAATTGGAGGTCTACTCATAATCTTCTTGAATTTGGAGTCTGTATAAATAGTCTCATTAACGTTTTCTTGCTGGAGTAAAAGTTATTTAGAAAAAGAAAAGGATAATGTGATGTCATATACATCATGCCGTCTGCCAGGCATGGGAAGTACTACAATTAGCATTAAGTCACAGTAACTTCTACTTACAGACTACTCTGAATTTTTCAGACTTCTTTTATGTATATTGTACTCTTTGAGACTTAAATCTGTGAAGAAAGCGGCAGCATTGACCATATTTAACTATGTTGTACAAGTGCCAGACACTCATACTCAGAGAAATGAAGTAAAGATAATACTCAACTTGCTTCTACTCCCTACCTTCCCTCCCCCCATCCCATTTCAATGTTGTATTTTTGTTTAAAATATTAGCTGCCTCCTTGAGCCAATGAAATATTAGTGGGTGTGACCTGTATTTCAGGGTAGAAGCTTTAAGAGCTATTGTAGGGTTCCACCTCATTCTCTTCCCTCTGTAACACAAAATTGGCAGTATGCCAGGGCAGGGCTGCAGTTCCAGAATGAAGAGGACAAGGAGCAGGGGGACAACTGACAGGTGATGGACATGTGGCATGAAGGAGAAATAATTGTGTAAATCACTGAAATGTTGGAAGGTGTAATTATCTGAGGGTGCAATTGCTTTTGCATAACTTAGCCAAAGTCTACCTTACCCTGCCTGAATTATTTGATAGAAGTTTTGTGGTTTCAGAAAGGTACCTCTAGCTCAGTGCCCATGACTGAAAGCAATTTTTTTTTTAATGGAACAAGCATTGAAGATTACTGGAAAAAGTGCCAATGGAGTGGATCATTAATAGTCTGTTCTGGCTATGCTGCCACACAATAGACTTTTTGCAGACCACAAGTTGTAAATTAGTGCTTTGTTATGGCCGATTCCAATATGGGAAATTGGATTTCCCAATTACCATAATGAAACAGTGCATGTCAGAAACTTAGCAAATTGTCTGGTATCCACTAAACATTTAATGGATCACAACAGATACCATTATCATCGTCATTAACTTACATCATTAACACTTAGGAAGATCTTAGGATTTGAAGAGTGTGTACTCACTGAGGCCAATACTTTGTGAAAGTGGGTTACCGTCGTTACATCTTGTGGGAGAGTGTTCTTAGATGGAAGGATTAGATTTTATCAGTTCTGTCCACAGTGTATTGTTGGCGGAGGGGTATGAAACATATTTATAATGATAAAATCCTTTTTTTTTAAACATGAGTGGGATTGTATTCAAGAAAATGTCGTGGAACAAAATAACCTATATGGGTATGAATTTAACAATTTCATGTAACAAAAGCACTGAAATGTCTGAAACACAGCAACTGATAAGCAAGGTGATTGAAAACTTCTTTCGCGTAACTAGGGGTGATAAAGTGTTAAGAGGCTGGTAAAGTGGCAGAAAGGTCAGTGGTCAAATGAGATGATTTCAGAATAGCTAAGGTGGTACATATTTACTGGATGCAGAGGCTAGCATGTATGCAATTCCATAGAAACAAGATGCTGTAAACTCTTGATGAAGAGACTGCATGGGAGAACATCTAGTTGCTTAATTATACTTCTAATTATGCAAGGATTAATCAGGTAACTCTTGTTGTTTTGATTGTTATAAAATGCATGAGCTTCATGATACATGTAGCCCAATTTATACTTGAATCTGGACTTCAGTCTCCTGAAGTCCTGCTTTGGACAGCATAAGGATCATAAGGCTCTGTTGAGTATTCATGTTAATAGAATCTTAACTCTAAGCTCCAGCTCCTGTTTATTTCCAGGGATTCAGAATGCTTGAAATAAGAATACCCTGAAGTATCCTTTTTACCCCCATTTAGCCTACATGACTAATAGATCTTCCGGTACCTAGTTATCTGTCAACCCCATGCCCCATGCCCTATCTTTCCAAGACTGTGATCTCTATCTGGCCTTTGCTTTGCTCATAATAACCCATGTGTCACCTTCTTCCCAGCACCAGATAGAGATGAGCCTTATTCCTGGTGTTGATTTTGTCTCTGCTGCTTTGTCAAGGGTATTGATGAAAGGCATCATCTTCTTCTCTCCCACCCTCTTGAGCTCTTGCTGCTTTTTACCAACCCTCTTTCCCCCCTAACTCTCTTCTTGGAATTATTAAAGAAAAGAAAAAGCCCAAATCAAAATCTTGGTTACTGCATTTGGGTTAAACCACTGGGTTAATTGTTAAGCTCTGGGGCTCAGGAAGGAGCCCCAGATAATCCAAGTGGAACAGTCATCAGGACTAATGTTAAAGCGGCACTATTTTGTTTCCTCAAGCCTTGTTTCAAAAGATCATTTGTAGGATATTGTTTGGAATTTTTAGTTATTTCTTTATGGTAAAAGTGTTGTAAGTGTTGATGAGGTTTCCAGGCTAGCTCATTGTAGCCTAGCTAACTCATTGTACCCCTGAAGTGTTATACTACAAAGCTCTGCTGAGTTTAGGATGCTGAGAACAGAGGACTGTGTTCTCCCAATCTCCATTAATGGCACTTCCATCCACAGACTTGATCCATTCACAAAGTGTAGAAGTTCTCAGTCCCATTCTTCCCCTCGCACCCAATATCTGCTATGTCAGGAAGTCTTACTGGTATTCCCTCCAAAATGAGTCCCAAGTTCACCCATGTGTTGCTATGACTCCAGTCCAAGCCTCCTTTATCTCTTGGCTAGTGATTGTGACGGTGTCTTGTCTGTTGGAATCCATTCTGCAAACATTGATCAGATTGGGCTTTTTAAAATGTAAGTCAAGGGCGCTGGGGTGGCTCTGTCCCTTAGCGTCTACCTTGGGCTCAGGTCATGATCTCGCAGTTCATGGGTTCGAGCCCTGCATCGGGCTCTGTGCTGTCAGCTCAGAGCCTGGAGCCTGCTTCAGATTCTGTGTCTCCTTCGCTCTCTGCCCATACCCCACTCATGCTGTCTCTGCTCTCTCTCAAAAATAAACAAACATTAAAAAAGGAAATAACATGTAAATCACATTCTTCTCATTGTCGACAATGGTCTAATGGTTCTCTTGCCCCTTAGAATAATATCCCAGTTAGGTCCTGTGTCAGGCTGTATGTGAACCAGAACCTACCTACTTCTGTCTTCATCTCCTACCACTCTTTCTGATGCCCACTCTTCTCTCATCACACCATAATTCTTTGTGTTCTTTGAACAGGCTTGTGCGATAAAATCATTCTTTCCTCAGCCTGGGATACTCTTCACCCACATCTTCCCTAATTTGCTTTCTAGTGATCATTTAAGTTGTAGCTCAAATGCCACCACGTTAGAAAGGCCTCTCCTAACCATTCTCACCAAGTTAGCTCTGTTACTACTCTTAGCTACTCTCTGTAGCATTTTATTTCCTTCATTGCACTTATTGTCTAAAATTGTGGTGTTTTCCTGCTTAAAGGTGGGTGATGTTTTCTCCTTTGAATATAACCTGCGTGATGGTAGCAATTTTATCTTATTCATTGTGTCTCTAGCACCTGGAAAAGTGCATAGCACGTTGAAGACACAGAACAATGTTTTAAATTTATGAAGGGATGGAAATCTCAAGCTGATGCTTGCCTTTCTGTATCTGTGACACTGCTTTCTTTCTTGTATGAGAGTTGTTGTCTTCGTATGGTAAGGGCTTCTTTTTAGAGTGCAGAGTCTGCTCATTTTGCTAACATTCAGTTGCATATAATGCTGAAATGCCGCCTGCTCATTTGAGTCCGTGTAAAGAAGACTGACAGGAGAGTCAGTTTTCACAATAATTTTGGTCACTTTTTTTGGCAAAAAAAATCACCAAACAGTCCAATTAAAAAATGGGCAGAGGATCTGAATAGATGTTTTTTCAAGGAAGGCATACGCATGGCAAGAGGCATATGAAGAGATGCTAACATCACTAATCAACATGTAAATGCAAATCAAAACCACAATGAGCTCTCACCTCACACTTGATAGAATGGCTGTTATCAAAAAGAAGCAGTAACAAGTGTTGGTGAGGATGTGATGAAAAGGGAACTTTTGTGCCCTATTGGTGGTAATGCAAATTGGTGTAGCTACTTTGGAAAACAATATGGAGGTTCCTCAAAAAATTAAAAAGAGAACTACAGTATGATCCAGCAATTCCATTTCTGGGTATTTGAAGAAAATGAAAATACTAATTTGAAAAATTTATGCACCCCATTGTTCATTGCAGCATTGTCTCCTATAGCCAAGGTATGAAAATAAAAGTATCCACTGATGGGATGGATGGGTAAGGAAAATGTACATACATACAATGGAATTCAACCATAAAAATGTCTTGCTCTTTGTGACAATGTGGATGGACCTTGAGGGCATTATACTGAGTGAAATAAGTCATACAGAGACACACAGTGTATCATCTCACTTATAGATGCAGTCTAGAAAAAACAAAATAAACTGAGCTCCTAAACACAGATTGGTGGTTGCTGGGCATGGGGAATGGGTGGAGGATCCAAGGGGTGAAGGGGGGTCAAAAGGTACAAATTTCCAGTGGTGAAATAAGTCATGGAATATAATGTCCAACGTGGTGCCTATGTTACTAATACTGTATCCCATATTTGAAAGTTGCCAAGAGAGAAGATCTTAAAAGTTCTCATCACACAGAAAAAAATTGTGACTATGATGATGGATGTTAGCTATATATCTTGTGATCAGTAGGCAGTATACACAAATATCAAATCATTTTGTACACCTGAAACTAATACCGTGTTATATGTCAATTATACCTCAGTACAAATACATTTTAAAAATTACAGAAAAATTTCTTGTGGCTTAACCCAATAGAAACTTTCATTTTCTTTCAGATGGATGTTCCTGGTTAGCAGGTAGATTTCCTCATACTTGGGATTCTGGGACCCAGGCTGTTGTCCTCTTTCGCTCTAGCATGTATAATATGTGGCTTCCAAAGTTGCCATGGAAGGGGAAAGGGATTAGCAGGTGATGAGTGTGAGGTTTTTATAGAGTCTGCTGGCCACATTCCACTGGCCAGAGCTTAGCCACTGGCTATACCTAACTGGAAGAGAGCCGTGTAAATGTTGTCTAGCTCTGTGCCCAGGAGGATAAAGAATTTGTTTTGGTGAATGGTTTTACAGTCTTGCCACAGTTTCTCGATGAAAACATCTCCCCCCATTATTTTTATGTTTTTTACTTTTTATTGCCTGTGTCCCACCAAATGGACTTCTGGCTTCAATGGATTGTATTAAAACTTGCTTACTTGGAAACTGGATAGGATTTAACTAAACTGTCACTTGTACTTTGTTGTTTGCATTATCACCAGGCCTTCCTGTGGCTTTCATTGTATCACATCACCTGGATTTGTTCTGTCCCCAGTATACCCTATATGCCAAAGTGACCCATCCTTCCATAGAAAATTCACAGCCTCTCACATGCTAGCGTTCTGACTTTTATGCTAGAAGGAAAGCAATTCATGGAACAGGCTTACACACATCTATGAAAGATTGATGTCCACATAATGTTCCCAGAGGTAAATGTATTCTTTAAAGAGGTTGCTTATTAATTAAGAAAATCCCCAAACAGTTAAATTTAAAACAGCATAGCAAAAGGAAATGAAAAATCAAACCAATGTGGATGTGGAAGAGAGCACTTTTAGGCGTGGGCACTAAACAGATTGTCCCTGCCTGGGTGTTTGCCTTGGTAGTCTGCTATCCTTAAATAGTCCTCCTTTCTAGCATTTTCCCTCCCTCCTTTTTTTCTTGACAACTCTCAGGACAGTGATGTAGTGAAAGAACATTGAACTCTAAGGATAAGGAGATCTTGACTGATCCTGGCTCTACCACTTAATCACTTGGGTGACCTTGGAAAGTCACTCAGTTCTTCTGTGTCTTGATTTTTCTCAAAGTGCAAACAGGACTTTAAACAAGACTTATATATTACCATTTGGCTGTGAATGTTAAATAAGAGACTGAATATGAAAGCATTTTGTAAAGGCTAAGGCAGCATAGCTATGTACTGTAACATTATTTATGGTAATTATATAATTACACATTATATAATCGTTACTATAAATATTTTCAGCATTGACAGTAATTGGGCTAGTACTTGGTATTCAGCTATCTAGGGTTGAGATACATACACACACACTCTGAATATCTATCAAACTGTGATGGTTAATTTTTTTGTATCCTCATGACTGGGCTAAGGGATGCCCAGATAGCTGGTAAAACATTTTTCCTGCATACTGGAAGAGATGAACATTTGGTTGAGTAGACTGAGTAGAGGGATCCGCCCTCACCATTGTGGGTCAGAATCATTCAATCCATTCAGGGTATGAATGGAACAATAAAGCAAAGGAAGGCTAAATTCCTTCTTGCTCTTCTTGAGGTATGACATCTATCTTTTTCTCCAAGGGGACATTGGACCTCCTGGTTCTCAGGCTTTCAGACTCTGGGCTCACATAGGCAGCTTCCTGGTCCTTAGGCCTTTGGATTTGGACTGAGTTATATTATCCACTTTATTAGTTTTCCAGCTCATAGGTAGCAGATTTTGGGTCTCCATAATGATATGAGACAACACCTATAATAGATGTCCTGATTGTATATTTGTCAGTCAGTCTGTATTGATTATCTGTCTGTCTGTCTGTCTGTCTATCTCCTGTTGGTTTTGTTTCTTTGGAGAATCCTGACTAATACATCTCCAACATGTATATTGAGCTATTGTTTTATGTTTAACCCTCTGCTAGTCATTATGGACTTCATGGAAGTGAGGATACATGCAGTGTTCTGGGTGAATGGCATCTGCTAGAATTACGCAGTATGAAGTCTTAAATGTTGTACAGAGTGGCCCTATCAAGGGCATAGGGAAGAGGCAGACCTAGAGTCTTGTCTCATGCTTTCAGCAAATATTAAGCACCTATGTCACTGGGTTGTATATTGGGCCCTGGGAACTCAAGGATGATTAAATCATAGTTCATTTCCTCAAGGAAGTTATCGTTTAAAGGCAAAGAGAGCCTTGTTATCAGATAATGAAAATACAGTAGGATTTGTTTTATCTTAGGAATTGAATTGGGTGTTAGGAGCACAGTAGTACGAGTAATGCATTCTGCCAACTAGAATCTGCACAGGGTGCCCAGTGGAGGGGGTATGTGAGCTGAGTCCAGTTTTTTAGGAGGAAATATGAGGGAAGGCCATCCTCAGCAGAGAGATTAGCATATATAAAAGTACAACGTGCAAAGTTTAGCATGGTTAGAACATAAAGAGCTTGGTAGGAGATGAGAAAAAGATCTGGCTGATGGTCAAAAGGTAAAGAGTAGTGTAGGCATGCTAAGGAGTTTCAGTTTTATCCTGTAGGCTGGTGTGCATCCATATAGGATGCAGGCATCACAACAGGTTGAAAACTGGATCTATTGAGATATGGAAAAAACATTGGAGCTTTAATTAAAAAATTTTTTTATGTTTATTTTTAAGAGAGTGTGTGCATGTGAGCTGAGGAGGGGGAGAGAGAATCCCAAAAAGGCTCTATGCCCAGCACAGAGCCTGATGTGGGTCTTGATCTCACAACTGAGATCATGACCTGAGCTGAAATCAAGAGTCAAATGCTTAACTGACTAAGCCACCCAGGTTGCCCCTGGGACTTTAATTTCATCTTAGTCTTTTAATTTTCACTTTGGTGTAAGATTTATAATGTACATATTACTATAATACATGTGTAAAATAGACAAATATTTTCATATAGGAGGTACATGTTCCCAAACTGTTATCTATGTGGAGGCATGATCAAAACCAGAAATCACTAGTATAAGCTACAGGATATCCAATGGAGGGTCTCTGGTTGGATGACATTATTGGATTGGTATGTTAGGAAAGTTCTATTCATAGCCATATAGAGAGGCCACATTGTGGAGATGCTGGAGTCATGGAGCCAGATTAGGCAACACTGCTTGAATGATTGGTATCTTCATGAGTTCTCAGCCCTGGCCACAGTGGCTACTGAGGAGAATACTCATCATTGAAATAATTAAGATATGGTTGTTTGGCCTTGCTTGGTGCCTTTCTCCAAATCTTCCCAATGTGTTATGTTTGATTCTTGACCATGACTTCCTTCTGAGAGCTCTGGTGCCTGGCATTTTCCCAGATGAATCTTTCTTGCTTTGTTCTTTGGAGAATTTATCAGAGGGGCTGGGTGGTACCCAGAGGCCAAGCCTATGAGGATGGCCTTATGTTATTTTCCAATGATGTATTTTCACTTTAAGAAATCACCCTGAACCATCTTTTGGCTCACTGTTAGAAGATTTTAGGATTTTAAGTGTCTCCTTGAAAGACATGCATATATTTTATGTATAGTACTTAGCATTTTTATGTAGCAAAAAAAAGGAAGAGAAAAAAGTGAAGTCCCTGCTCATTTTTTTAGGGATAAAAATGGTTATTTAAAAAAAAATTTTGGTTGTTTAAAAAAAAAACAACAAAAAACCTTGAGTTATCTCTAAGATGCCTAATACCTAGATAAGATTGAGAAGAATTCAACTCAGGAAGCTTTTATTGTGTCCTTGCTTTGGTGGCTGGCATAGTGCCTGCTGTGGCTTCTGCTTCTTGATGAAGCTTGTCTGGGCAAACAATTGTATGCTCCAAATAATTAGGGAAAAATAGTGGAGATACAGTGGAAAGATTCAGCTTAGTTTTGGTGCACTTGGGTTAGAAATTCTGGCTCTCCCATTTTGTGAATATCAATCTCTCTGCTTTTCCCCTTTGTAAAATCAAGGTGCTAATACTTAATAGGGTCTTTTAAGAATTGATACAAGAACTCAAGTGAGTAAAAAGTCTAAGGATTTAGTGTAAACCAGGTTTTAATAAATGTTCTATCACACATAATTGAGTCCTAAATGGTTCAGGATGTGTGTCAGTGAGTAGGGAGGAAGGAGAAGGCTAATTCCTAGAATTAGGGCAAAAGAGGCCCTCAAAGGGATCTTGAAAGACCGGGACAACAATGACTACAAAGGATCATGACTATGTGATTGGGAAGCCTGGGATGCTATGGGAGACTTGAGTTGAGAACATAGGGTGTGATGGAGTTCGCGGACCTCGGGGGAGGGTGAGAAGGAGATCATTGCCAGAGTTGAGAACAGCATCTATGTAGACCTGGAGGTGCCAGAAAGCAATGGAATGTTTAGTTTTTCTGTAACCCAGGGTGGGAGATGGAGAGTGGTAAGTGCAGAGTTAGGAGGCCTTATAGACGTGATGAAGTTTGGATGCTACTCTAGCAGCAATGGGAAGTTGAAGAGTTTGGAAGAGATGTGATAAGATGGAATAGATATTTCTGGAAAATCATTCCGGCTGCAGTGGAGGCTGGCATGTAAAGCAGGAGTTCCAGTCGTCAGTCTGTTGCTCTAACTTATGCAAGAGATCATGGTGAAAATGGAGGTGGGAAGAGGCAGGAGGTGAAATCAACAGGATTGGTTGGTTGATTGGATGTGAGGGGCAGATTGGATATTACATAAAAAGGGAATTTAGAATCAATTCTCTGGTTATTGTGTTTATACCACATCTAACTCTAATGGCTGGGTTTGTGGCTTCCTCCTCTCGGCTCTGATGCCACTCTGTTCAAACCTTTATTAGAGTGCTCATCACACAGGATTTTAGTCACTTTTTCAACATATTTTTCTAGGTTAAGAGCTACTCAAAGGTCAGGCCTGTGTCTGATTCATCTTTGTATGCTCAAGATGCAGCCCGGGGCCTGGAACATAGGAAGTAGATGCACAGAGAATACTTTCTGAATCAACCAGTGGATAAACGAAGGCACGATTCCATGAACAGACTTCAGTGCTCTATGTCTTCTTTCCACTAAGACATTTAGAATTGCACAGAGAGATCTTGTTTTTTCTCCAAGTGGGGAAAAGCCACCTCAAAATGCCTTTCAAATGGGGCTTGCACATCTTTTTATAAGAACCTTCCCTTCCTTCTTTTACCATTGAAAGGATTTGCCAAAAGCCCAGTCTTAGCGAATAACTTCTAAGGAGCTGCTATAGAGATTTGTGGACTTCTTCCTATTCATTTCTGGATGTTTATTTTCTTGCTGCGGAATTTTGTCTTTTGGTACTGACACCTGGCTCCTTAGAACTCTACTAATGGGAACTTTTCTGAGCCTTGTTAAAGAAATTGGATGTATCAGATAGATTATAGTTTACCTGTCAATGCTCGTAGCATTGTGCAAACTTATGTTTTGTGTTTAACAGAGTAATAAGTGTATTTATTTAGGATTGGGAGGAAAGAATGGAAATGAGCGTTCTTCTTCCTACCACCAGCAAGTACGCTTAATGAGGGCTGGGATTGCTATTCCTTTTGTTGACTGTTCTAGCTCTAGCACCTTGTAAAGGGCCAGGCAGTGTGCTGAGCAGGTATTTATACTTATTTAATCCTGTGTCTACTTGGTCAGTAAAGAAATCTAATATGACACAGCTAGTAAATGACAGAGCCTGGGTTTAATCTCCAGTCCTCCTGACACAAAAAGGAATTCAAAGTCCTGTGCAGTGATGCAGAGAAAAAATAACTACAGTTGATTCCTGTTGTACATTTTTATTTGGCCAGGATACATCTGACTAGGTGTCCCATTTCCTCCATTTCCAGTCTATGGCAAATTTCTTACACACAAATACTATGTTCTATTAATATATATTTGTCTTTCTGATGCATCAGCTCATCAGGATTTACAGCAGGCAGGGTAAACTGAGCATCCTTTCTCAATTGCAGAGAAGCTGTGATAAAGAGCAATTCTCAGGATCCCTGGGAAATTTTAGTTAGCTCTTCCTTCTTGGGCTATTCTTCTGGGAACCCAAAGGACATTGGGCACTTTCACGTTGAGGCTTTAGTATCTCTTATTGCTCTGAGTATAGATAGTTAAAGAGAATCTGTTTAATGTGAAGTTTGAAATTCTTAAATTTTAAAGAAGAAAAGTGGCTTTAGGACTTTCTACATACTTGGTGTCTCAATCTATTTCCAAAAAGTGGATTTTTCTCCAAATCCAATTTAATGAATTTGCAATTCATTTGTAGTGAATAATTATTCACTGTTATTCATTAATGCTATTCTCATAGGTGATAAAAAAAACCCATTTCTTTTAGTGTTCTTGGACACATCTAAGTGCCCAGTCAAATAAGAGCTTGGACACATCTAAGTGCGCATTCAAATAAGAGCTTGGCCTTTCGTGAAGACACAACTGAAATATACCACTTAGTGTGTGATTAGTTCTGGTATAGATGCAAAAGTAGACTTTCCTTATTGTGTGTATATATCTCTATTATCTATATAGCCAGATACAGATATAGTGTTCTAGTTGGGTTTTTCATTTTCAAACATAATTTGTAATACATTTTCATACAGACAGTGTTCACAAAACATAGTAACTGACCCAGTAAACTACCCACTGAGTCAGAAGCAGGCCATTTGGTATCTACATCCTCACCTAGTGTATTTATTAATCCCTGGTGCCTGAGTATTGTATCCCTTTTGGTGAAATATAGGGGGATAACTTAAATGCTTCAGTTTTTAATGTAGCATTCTTAAAGTTCATTACACTTGTCCTAAGTAGGGATGGAAATATGATTTTTTATTCAAACATATGTTTAGAAACTGTTGTCTACCGGATACCTAAATTGCATCTAATGGTTTTGAAAAGCCTTAGGTAGCAATGTTTAACTTAGCATCTGTTAACTTATCTGTACATGGAATCTTCTTAACATGAGAAACCTAGTGTCTTGTGGAACACCTTGTAGAAAATGGTTTACTACATAATGTGTTACTGTGTGTTTACTACATAATTATTGGCTCTAATACTATTTACAGATATGGGGATTCCTAGAAATCTCTGGACAGTTACCTTACAAATGTAAGGATTTTCTAACATGAGTATAATGAGTTGTAGAACTTACTTTAATGCAAACTCTACAAAATCTGTTGATCTTTCATAATTTGCCTGATCTATGCATTATAAATTTAATTTTTGTGAATAATGATTGAGAATAGTGTCTCATGTTTTCCCTCCTTTGTTAAAGTTTGGGTGTGATGATGCTGAATGTGTGACCATTAACCTTGTGTGTGCATTGTCGTTTATAAACTGCTTAAAAATACATTATTTCCTTAATCTCCTATGAGCTCCCATAAGATAAGGATTCTCATTCTTAGAATATTTTGTAGACAAGGAGATAGACATCCAGAGAGGTGAAATGGCACACCCAGGATCCACAGCCAGGCATTGAACCCAGTTAAATTAAATCTTAGTCCAAGTTTATGGGTCTTTTCCTGTTGTCCTCTCTTGAAACATATGTTGTTTGTTGAACACTTAAAGTACACAAGGCACTTTTATTAGCATGGAGCATAGGCTCCACGAGGTCAGCCATTTTTGTTTGATTTCTCCCCTGTGGAGTTTCTAGCAGATAGCAGCTTCTGGATGAGTAATTATTGAGTGCATAAAGGGATGGAAGAACCACAGTAATTAGGCTGCTGCTATTTGTTCATACACTTTATATGTTTTTATGTTAAATACTTCACATACTATGTCATGTTTTTCATATCATGCCCTGATAAAAATACTAATATTTTCATTTTACAGATGAAGAACTGAGGCCAGGAAAAGTCAAAGGGCTTACCTGAGGTTACTTGGCTAGTTAAGTGTTGGAGTTAGGCCTCTTTAAGTCCATAAGTTTCGTTCTCAGCTCTGCAGGAGCAAATTGAAGCTCAGATGTACTTAAACCTGTGTTGTCTTCTACCTCATCTGGCTGTTTCTGTACCAAACTGCGTCATTTCTCTGGACCGAATTCAGCCTTAGGGTAGACAAATGATGAACATAGTGCACCTCTTCAATGACAGTCAGTGTGCTAAGCATTTTGTAGGTGTTGTTTCCTTAAATTTCCCACCTACACAAGCTAAGTACTATTATTGCTGTATTCCTATTAAGAAGATGATTGACCTGCCCAAGGTTACACTGTTAATAAATGGTATGCCCACAACCCTCATCTCAGATGTATTTGTATCCATAAACAAAAGAACAAAAGCAGAGAGCAGGTTTCAAAGAAATGTAATAAATGTAATGAGCTTTGGTTTAATGCTGTTTTTACATTTCTTTCCTTGTAGTGGATCGGGAAGAGTTTGGACAACACTTGTTTCGTGATCCTAGGCTACACAGCTAAGGAATAGTCCCCTGTCGTAGATGCTTGCCTGTTTCCTAGATCCCTTTCCCAGTTCCTCCCTGTGGAGAACTTCCTGGAAGAAACTGGCTGAGTACTTGGCCTAGATCTGTCTGCCTTCTCACTGTCATCTCTTCCTTCCTCCACCAAGGCCCAGGGGTCCTCTGCCTCATCTTCCTCCTTAGGTTACCCTGCAAAATCAGCTACTCCTGCTTCTCCACTGGCTCTATTTCCTTTCGCTTTCTAATCCCACCAATTTCCCACTTTCTAATTATTATCAGCATCACTGATGCTTAGTGTGATAGGACACACTGTTTATCGTAGCCACAGATAGTTCCATTACAAAAAGAGGGAATGAGATTAGTGCCCCCCTCCTTCTCCCCCCTCCATATTTACTGGGAAAGACAAAGGATTTAAATTAAAGGATTAATTGGAAACCTCATAGGTGCACTTCATTTCTGGTCAACACAACCAAGTTCTTCTCTTGAAAGGTCAGTGAGTTTTTCCATAATTTTTAGCTGCTCTGTGAAAGGAACTGTAAATCTTTGTTTATTTGCTTTATAAATCTCCCTTCAGCTCATTTAGTACAGGGACAAACATCATAAATCTGTGGCTTTCTTTTAGACAACAACCGATGTTACTATAAAAGGAAACCTGGTCTACTAAAACTATAAGAAACTATCAGTACCAACTTTATCTGTGTGGAAGGTATGTGTGCTTTGTGTTAGAAAAAAAACTCATACCCCTGGGCCTGCTTGTGTTATTTTCTACATAAATAGCATATTTTATAATGTTTCTCAAAGGAATGAAATAATCTTTGCCTTGAAATTGTATCTACTTTAAACCAGGCACCTTAAACTTATAAATAATGAGAATACAACGAAACAGATTAATGACGTGCTCAGAGAATGGCTTATTCTGGTTAACTGGGCATTTTGATTATCTGAGGAGAATGTCTTGGAAAGCCCCTTGGTGCACCCCTTTATTGTTAAAAAATCTAGTTTGAATTCCTGAATCCATTTTCTGGCTTTAGGGTGCACATGGGCATGTTTGTTGTTGAATTTCTGCTTAGTTGAGATGTTTGCTTGAGAATACTCACAAGGCCACCAGGCTAGTGTGGCCATTGATTCCCAGTCTCTGACTCATAATGCTAGGTGTGGGTGCTTGAAGACACAGCTTGGGAGGGGGTTGTTTGCCCTCCTTAACATTTGGGTTTTTTTTTTTTCCCTGAAGTGGCACATAACAGTGGAAGAATGGGATCTTCTTAAAGTCGGAGAGGATGTCTTATTCTTTTTTGCCTCTCCAGCACCTAGTACTCTTCATGGCAGTTTTTCTGAATATCTGATGATTTAAAATTGAAATATTTGAATCACTGATGTGTTAAATGTTTTGGATAGTTGATTTCCCTCCCTCCCTTTCTTTCTCTGCAGTTACTGAGCACTTGTTTTTGAATATTCTCCCAGGTGCTGGGCCTACCAAGAAAGGAGATTCATACTCCCTTTTACACATCAGATATTGTGTTGAGTGCTTTAACATATATCAGCGTATCTAATGGTCCTTTTACACTGTACAGTACATTCTGAAGTTCGGATTTTTAAAGAGGAGGATCTAGGGGCACCTGGGTGGCTCAGTCGGTTAAACATCTGACTCTTGGTTTCAGCTCAGGTCATGATCTCATGGTTTTGAGAGTTTGAGCCTGTGTCAGTCTCTGCATTGGCAGCAGGGAGCTTGCTTGGGTCTCTCTCTCTCTCTCTCTCTCTCTCTCTCTCTCTCTTTCTGCCCCTCCCCTACTCAGGTTCCCCCCCCCTCTCTCTCTCTCAAAAAAAAAAAACTTCAAAAAAAATAAAGAAGAGGATCTAAATCCCAGCAGGATTAGGGCTAGGATTGACATTTAGGTCAGCTCGTTGCATACCTGTTCTTTCATCCTTGTTTCCTGAATGGCTGAGCAGCAGAATCTCCTGGAAACTTCTACAAAGATTCCATTTGCTAGGACCCTTCCCTGACTCAGAGTCAGAGTAAAATCTTTAGAGACCCTAGCCACCAAGAAGTCTGTGATGTATGCCTTCCACTGGTAATTTGATATTTTTGTAAATTATAATCATAAAGAGGTCCTGTGAAATTCTTAACTCTTCTTAGGATAATTCCTTAAGAACTTTGAGAATATTATATATCAGTTTGTCTTCAAATTTATTTCTCTCTCTCTACACCTTTACGTTGCTGATTCCCTACCCAATAGTCTGGCTATTGGATAGCTCAGCAGTTCTTGGACCTTGGAATTCTGAGGTGCAGCTAGGGAGCAGTTTGCCAGATATTTTTGATTCTACCCCCTCTGTTTGCCAGGGAATGGGTTATAAGCAGGGAGGAGTTATAAGCGGAAGTGATGTGTCTAGCTTCCAAACCACAATATGTTGGGTAATTGTTGGGTAAGAACCTTTACAATTCCTTCCTTTTGGCAGTAGCAACTAGCAATCCCAGATAAGGGCTGCCGTGTGGACCCAAGTTCCAGAGGATTATAGCGATCCAGGATTTCTGCTGACTTGCAGTGAAGATGTGACTTGAGTTAAATGAACTTTGGTTATTTGAGGTACTGAGATATTGGGGTTATTTGTTACTCAACTAAAACCTGGAATAGCCATATGTGGAAACCACCATTTTGTGTCATCCAAGATACTTGAAAACTGAGTGTAGTATTTTGTGGGACAGATAGGAAGGGAAAAGGATGGCAGACAGTAGGAAAGACATCTGTATTTTGAAACTTGATTCATCGAATTCTTTTTTCATTTTAGAAGTGATTTGAGAGGAATGTATAGAAGTTGAGAAAAGAATTTCAGTAGGGACTATGAATTGCTGATCTGGGGATATCTTGCATATCTCAAAGGCAAATCAATGGGTGTGACAGAAAATAGGTTGGTGAGTAGGGCATGATGTGGAAATACTGTTGGGTAGTTTATTATACCTAGAATGTGAATTATATGTGGGCAAGTGGTAGAAGATAAGCAATTAATGTTCTTAACTATGGTTATTACCGGTGCCTACTGGATACCTCTTGTCTTTGGAGCAGCACAGTGCCATGTCAGACCTGCTGTCTTTTTTTTTTTTCCATGTTATTGATTGATTGATTGATTGAGAGAGTGCAAGTCGGGGGAGGGCAGAGAGAGAGAAAGAGGATCTAAAGGGGGCTCTGTGTTGACAGTAGTGGGCTCAATGTGGAGCTCAGACTCAAGAACTGTGAGATCATGACCTGAGCTGAAGTCAGACAATCAACTGACTGAGCCACCCTGGCACCTCATAGACCTGCTACCTTAATTTTATGAATAGTTTGTAAAAATCATTAGACCTTTGACAAACTCAGTTAAGTGTGTAACACTTGTCTTGGCTCTATTCTGATATTTCACTTATAGTTTTCCTTATATCAATAAGCTAAGAATTTAGATGTGTATTAGATTGAGAGTTGCCTGTCAGAAAATTTCCCTCTAAGAAACCCGTGAAATAAGGACCCAGTGGTGATGCAGAAGTGTGCTGATTGTACTGATTTTTTTTTTTTTTTGATGTGCCAGTGACAGAAATCCAAACTCAAAATGGTGTAAGCAGAGAAAATTTATGGACTCAAATAACTGAAAATGTACAAGTAGCTTTCAAGGGAGGCTGGATCCAGGGCTCACACAATGTCACCAGGACTATTTGTACTTATCTCTGGATTTTGTTGTTTTGATTCACAGGCGGATCTGTTCGAGTGCTACCACCAGCTTCACTCTTGTCTTTATAAGTGATCCCACTCATTTTAGCAAGAGTCAGAGAATTGAGTCTCACTGGTGTGGTTTGGGTCTGATATTTGGCCCTGAAGCACTCATAGTATCCAGGAAGCTGTGGCATCCTGATCAGCCAGTCCTGGGGCACAGTCTCGTGCCTGGCACAGGATGGGTCACTTCCAGTCAGTCGTGTGGGTTGCTCAAAGGAAGCTCAGGGTGTTTTGTCAGAAGTGTGAGGATGGATTTTGGGGAGGAAAAGACAACACCTGTGCTCTACTATGATGTCTTTCAATTTTGCCGATAAGGGAACTGTAAAAATGATAATGGTTTGATAATGATTTCAGTGGTGAAAGCACTGAATTTAGATTCAGGAGAACGAGATTTAAGCCCCCATTTACTACTCTCTGGCCCGGTGATCTAATCCCCAGGTGCTTCTTTGCTTGTCTGCTGACTGGTGGCATGATGGCCTGAGCAACATGCTGGTATGAGATAACAGGATATTACCAATGACTTGACCAAGGTCATATGGTCACTAAGGGCAGAACTAGAAGTGGAGTCTCAGTCTACCAGCATTAAAGCCAGAATATTTTAATAGCAGTCATGAAAGTACTCCGGAAGACTTGAAGAATTATGCCAATGTGATTTTCTGTTTCTAAAAAGTTGTTTGTGGGTGGAATTTTGGTTAGTCAAATGATTTTAGAAGGGCAGTGCTTACCATTTTAAGGATTTCTGTGGTTAATTATTTAGAATTTCTTTAAGTGAAAAAAAACCCAACTAACCAATTTACTTTGTTTTGGTAAATATTTTTCAGATACCACCTTTAGAGAAGGTCAGGTCTAATTACGTTATTTTAAGATTCAATCTTGATTTTCATTGTTTTAGCATAATGTAGTGGGAAGAGAACAAACTTGGGGATCAGAAAGACGGGGTCTGTTTCTGTTTGGCTCCTTATAAACTTTGTTGCTGTGGGAAAGTTGTTGAGTTTCTGTGAGCCTGTGCATGTTCATCCTTGGTAGTTTTTCCTATTACTGCCCTTAATAGCATTCTTCCCTTTCCAATTCTCGCCCCACCTGCACCTTGTGAAGACACATGGTGCTGTGACCTGAAGCTTGGAATTCTTGTTCCCTCTTGGCTCCTGTTTCTTTCTTCAGCCATTCAGTGGTGGGGCTCTCCAAGGCTTGATCCTAGACATTGTCTGTGCTCAGTCCCTATTCCCTGTCTCCCTTGCCTCATCTTTGTCAGTGCCTTGTTTGTTTAGCTCTGATGAATGAATGACACACTCTGGACCCCCAGCTGAGATCTCTGTCTAAACTTTATGCCTGCATGTCTAATTACATTCTTGAGAGCTCTACCCGGATGTCTCAAAGGACCTCAAATGCAGTGTGGCCAGAACAGATGTATTACCTTCCCCCAGAACACCTGCCCTTCTTCTAGTGTTTCCTCTGTGAATGATAGTACCAGCCATCCTGTTACACAAGCCACAGATTTATGAGACATTGTTAATGCTTTCCTCTCCTTCACTCCAATGTCCAATCCATCACCAAGTTGGCTTGATTTTATCTACTGGGTGTCTTTTCAATTCATCCAGTTCTGCTCACATTCCCTGACTCCCTCTAGACACAGCTTTTTTTTTTTTTTTTTTTTTTTTTTTTTTTGGTCTCTCATCCCAACTGTGGAAGTAGCTTCTTCATTCTGGCTGTGATTGGTTTTGCACACTAAAATACAAAACTGATGGTACTGTCCTCCCTAGTCTTAGTGCATGGATCCCCATTGCTTGTAGGAGAAAGATGCATCCTTATCACAGGCCTCAAGGACCTTGAGAATTTCTCTTCTGGTCTCACTTTGCATCTTGCTCCCCATTTCTCTCCACCCATACCAGGTGTCTCTAACAATCTGCCTGTTCTTTTGCATGCGGCATCCCTTCCCAGTTCCTTATAACTTGGGACATTGTTATCTGCTGCCTTTTCTTTAGATCTTAGATCAGTTACTTACCTTTTCAGTAGAACTCACCACCTGGGTCACACTGCTGATATATACTCTCCTGGGGCCATATGTCTTTGCTTTGTTTTACTCTTATGGTGCTAATTGTGCATTTGTTTCCATGATTTTTTGATGATTCCATTCTTTCGAATTCACTCCTCCCACCCCACCCCTGAACATTGTATCCCTAGCATCTAATAAAGTGTTTGTCATATTGGGTAACAAATATCTCTTATTTTAGTATCTCTTATTTTAGTGAAAAAGCATGATCTCTAAAGACAGCCAGACTTGGATATATCCTGGCCTTGCTGCTTAGTTACCCAGTTTGAGTGAATTACTTGAAATATGTAGGTTTCTGGTTCCCTCATCTGCAAAATACTACTAATTCAAAAAACTACCAGTTCTACCTCATAGGTTGGAATCAGATGAGATAATGTAGTAAGCTAGCTACCTCGTGTGGAGCCTGATAGATGGTGGAAACTAAAAAAAAAAAAAAAAAAAAAGTTCATTCCCTTCCTTCTCCCCTCGCACTTCCCTTAGAGTATGACACATTATGTTTCATAAATGTTGGAAAATTGGGAAGCTCTTCTCTGTACATTTTTCTTATCTTTATAGCCATCTTTTTTAGCCTAGACTGGGCATCTGCATGACTTTTACTGGAGGCTGTTCAATTCATTAGTGATGAGTCATCACCATCATGTGTCCTCTTGGTCCGTGCAGGATCACATGGCCCCTTAATAGCCTCAGTTTATGATGATGGGCCATTTGCTGAGAGATGGGAGTAATTTGCTTAGTTTTGAAGGTACATTAACTTGATTTGGTCACTAAGACCCGATGATTAAATTTCTTTTTGGAGTACCCAAATAGCATCTCTTACTTGAACTCTCTTTGGTTGCAAACCAGGTTTCAATGAATTAAAAAAAAAAAAAAAAAAAAAAACAACCCTACTATCCTGACCAAGTTAGTGATTTTCTCCCAGTGTCCCTAGTTTCTTCAAGGTTCTGGGTTGATTAGGTCAACTCCATTTGCTGGAAAATGTTAACAACCTATTTTTTTTTTTAAATCTGATTTACCTAGTCAGCTTACCAGAATTATTACATCAGTAGTCGAGTACCTATGAATGAGAAGAGTAGATGTGCCATTAGGAGGAGATGAGGTCAGATAGTTGCTTTTCACTGCATAGATCCTGCTTCATTCCAAGAATGTAAGACAACATTCAAGAATATAAAAGTACAGTGAAATAGTAGAAATGATTTCTAAACTAAAATCCCACTGGGCAGTAAAATCATAGCTAGATTAGAAAGACAGGAAGTTTTATACCTGAACTTCTGCCCATAAGGCTATGTAATTAGTAAAATTGAGCTGTACATGTTTATTGCACAAAAGAGGAACCATGATTAGTTGCAAAATTCATGCTGTCCATGCTCAAAATGGTGCCATTTTCTGGGAAGAAGGAGTGTTTTAGATCGCTGCCACTGTCTTGTGAGGCTCTACTGAAGGACTTCACCTCTTTGATCTCTGTTTCCTTCTTTGTCATGAGGAAGTTGTAATCAGAATTAGAAGTCACAAGTTGGTGTTCTGCGGGACAAATCTGACCTGCAGACTTGTCTGTCTTATAAGGCATTTTAGAGAGACTTGCATTTGATGCCTCTTGGCACAGTTTGTAGGCTTTCAGTTTGCCTTTGGCTCTTGTGGTACACCGGGCTCTCTCCTCTGGAAGAAGATTCCAGGGAGCCCCAGAAATGCAGGCCATGCAGTGCCTCAAGCTAGTTTCAAAGGAGTGGGTGTTTGATCAGGACTTTTCAGGGTTCCAGGGCCCTCCTTCATGTTCTACCATTTTGTAGTCCTTCCCCATTTCTAGCGGTCTACCAGGGAGTTGACTGTCCACATCCTAGAGGGAGATAGAGGTCAGATGACTCAGAAATATGGCACTTGTCAACTGGCCACTGTCCCCTTTTCCCATAATTGGGAGATGCTTATCCTGTTTGTCTTTCTCTGTCTTCTCCCCATGAGCCTTTGGCAACTGCAATCTTCAGGACCTGCTCAAGGACCTAGAAGTCTCTGATTTTATTAGGTACAAGTGGCTCATAAACTTCAGCTTTCATCGTCATCTAGAGCCAGATGGCTGGGCCCCCCAGAGTTTCTGATTGAATTGGTCTAGGGTAATAATTTGGAGCTTGATAATGTGGCATTTTTTCATGTTTTCAGATGATACAGTATCCTCCCTCATTCCTGATGGCATGAACACACTTTTAGTACCACTGTTCTAGAAATTTGGGTTCCTTTTTACCTTTCTTAAGCCCATATCAATACAACAGATGACTGTGGGCCTCATATAGGCCTTACACCACAATGATAGGGAAGTATAGCACTGTCTCAGAGAGTTAGAAAATTCAGGGATGGCCTACTGGCTCTTCTTTTTATCCTTCTAATTTTATAGCCTTCATAGCATTATATATAAAATCATTTTCCTGCATAAAATTTAAAAAAATTACACACAAAATTTAATGGGATTGAAGAGTTAAGTATTTTAAAGAATTAAGGGCATCTTCGTGGCTCAGTCAGTTAAGCATCTGACTCTTGATTTCGGCTCAGGTCATGATCTCATGGTTAGTGGGATTGACCCCTGCATCGGGCTCTGCTAACAGCAGAGCTTGCTTGCGATTCTCTCTTTCCTCTCTCTCTGCCCCTTGCTCCACTTGCATGTTCTCTCTCAAAATAAACTTAAAAAAAAATTAATCCAGAAGAAAAGTGCAGAACATGTGATACAATATTTGCCTCATATAATTTCTGGCATATGGTAGGTGATAATCAAAATGGCTTTTTTTTTAAACAGGCAATGTTTCACCCCTGTGGCGTTTCTTTCTTTCTTTTTTTAATGTTTATTCATTTTTGAGAGAGAGAGAGAGAGAGAGAGAGAGAGAGAGAGAAGCAGACCATGAGTGGGGGAGGGGGAGGGACAGGGAGAGAGAGAGGGAAACACAGAATCTGAAGCAGGCTCCAAGCTCGGAGCTCTCAGCACACAGCCCCACACAGGGCTTGTACTCAAGAACCGTGAAATCATCACCTGAGCTGAAGTCAGACACTCAACTGACTGAGCCCCCCCCCACCCCCCCCCCCCCGCCCCCAGGCGTCCCTCTTTTTTAATTGTAATGAGAAAGGTCAAAGTCATTTTAGTGAGGGTAGAGTTTGCTCCAGATGCATTCTGTTTATTATTCTCCCTTTGCAACCCTCCTCAACTAGCTTGTCCCGTGTTATATGTACTCTTATCTGATAAAAATGTGTACACAATAGGTTCTGGAGACAGAGTGTGCAGGTCTAAATCTCTCCTTTATCAGTTACTAGCTGTGAATGTTGGGAAAGTTACTTTTGTGCCTCATTTTTTCTCATCTGAGTTATGGTGTTAATAATAGCACTTACACCACTGCTCTAAGGGTAAAATAATACATGTAAAGGGTTCGAGCAGTGCTTGAGGCATTTTAGTGTAATGGAGTTCTTGCCTTTTTCTGGGGCATAGGGCATTTTGTGGAAATGACTTTCTGATTCTGAAAACCACAATCTGTTGTTTCCCACCTAAAGAAAACTAAGGTATAAGAAAGATTTGGATTTGTCTGTTCTTATAAAGACTAGTAATCATCCACAGCTCGGCTGTCTGGCTTGGGCTTCACTTATATCTTCCATTAGAGAATATGACTGTGATGTGGTATCTTCACTCTGCTATTTGGTATTTGGAATCCCCTGTTGTTTAAAGAAATGTTTCCTTAATTTGATAAATTCCCCCTTGCTATTTTTTTCCTTGCTTTCCTTGCTATTTTATCACATCGGGGTGGACTGCATTTCAGACTTAACATCCCTTCTTAGCAGACGTTAGTCATTTGAGTCAGAATTGAACGACCTATCATGGTAAATAATAGCTGTGAATTTAATCCCACAAGCCCTATTATCATCGGTTGGTAGATAATACTGGCAACATCTTATGCTCATAATACTTACATATTTTTATCCAGAGCTTTTTCTTACCGGATTGTCAGAACACCTCAGGGAGGTTGTTACTTTCTTGAGTTTCTACCAAATAGAGCTTGGAGTTGAACAGACCTGTGTTGTCCACTTGACTTTCCCACTGCCTATTTAGCCTCAAAGTGCTTAACCTCTCTGAGCCTCAGTTTCTCCATCTGTAGTGCCCTTTTATGGTATTGAAGTACATGTCGGTTGAGTCACTGGCCTACACTCATACAGCCAACAAGTAGCAGAACTGGGTATAAATCCAGGTGCATGTGACACAGAAGCCTCTCATTTATTATTTTCTGCAGTTTCTGAAGAGGGTGGTGGGTGGTTTGTGGTCTGTGGTTCTAAATATCTGTGAGGTGAATGAAGCCTGGGACTCCCTGAGAAAGGGCTGTTGTCCCAATGGTTTGGTTGCAGCAGATAAGCTAGGTGGGCCCCATCCCTGGGCAAGGACCTCTTCCAGCTCTGTGCTGACAGAAGAAGCCTATTCCCAGACTCATTGCAAAAAGGGTGATGGATACAAACATTGAAACTGTTTTTAATTGTCTTGGTTCTTCCACTTTGCTGTTATGTTTTCTGTTCCACTGCCTTCTTGACTTTGACCTTCTTTTTAGGCCTTGAACTCATCCAGTATTAGGGAGAATTGAATGTAACTGGCCCCTTGAACAGTGTGAAATCAGTTGGGTGGAAAGGAACTGTAGTCATTGCCCTCAGTTTTTGACTCTACAACATCCTGGGCAGATTTCACAGCTTTCTAGAGACTTCTATGTATAAAAAGCTCAGTATATTGGGGCGCCTGGGTGGCTCAGTCGGTTGAGCGTCTGACTTCAGCTCAGGTCATGATCTCGCAGTCTGTGAGTTCGAGCCCCACGTCAGGCTCTGTGCTGACAGCTCAGAGCCTGGAGCCTGTTTCGGATTCTGTGTCTCCCTCTCTCTCTGACCCTCCCCTGTTCATGCTCTGTCTCAAAAATAAATAAAAACATTAAAAAAATTTTTAAAAAAAAGCTCAGTATAGTTTGGGACTGGAATCTCCTATCCAATTTAATGCTTTTCTTTTCCTTGTTAGCACTGCTTAAGCTTTGGCCTGAGGAAGTGTAGCCTGGCTTTTCAATTCTGCCTCCTCTTGGGCATACAAATACAAGTCCTTCCATGAGGCTGTGTAAGGTCTGTGGCAAGTCTCCTGGGCCTCCCTCCCATTGCTGGCATTCCTAACATTGAGATTCCCTTCTGCCTGGTCTCTCCTAGCTAACCACCACACCCTTTCTTCATCTTTTAGCTGAAACTGTGATAGTTTCTTGCTGCCAGGGTCTCTTTACTCAACTGACAACTCTTGAATGTGGCCCAGTCCACATGGCTCAGGTCTGGCTACCTTTTCACACGCTCACTGGGCACCGAGGAGGCATGTGTTCTTGTCATGCTAGTACCAGGAGTGTGGGATGCTTCTCTGCTAACAGCTCTTTCTGCCCTGCCTTTTCTTTCCAGTGCTCTTCCCCCCCTCTGCTCAGACACAGAGATGATGAGTAAGTTCATTGCATAAATAGATCCAGCTGAACAATAGCATTCCAGCCTCTCCTCCTTGGTAGTGCGCCCAATCTCTTGAAAAGCATCCTTAAGTGGTCAGAGCATTTGGTATGGTGGTAATGAGTCACAGTACCTCATCCTGTCTCCTTGTTCCTTAATCCTTTGCTTCTAGAGAGCAGTGAGGGGAACCTGGAAAATGGTATTTGGCACCCACTTGTTTTTAATGTTTGTAAAAATTTAGTACTTGATCTCTTTCTGTCCTCTACTTTGAGACTGATTCTGGTTAAGAAGGGAAGTCCTGGTCAGCATCTTAGGGCACTCGCTTCTCTGTTGTGTCCCAGCTGCTTCCTTGGCCATGCCCGTCTTCTGGTGCTTTCCACTCCTGGATTTCTCATTTTACTATTTTTTGGACTAGGCTCTGATTCCTGAAAAAAACTCCAATGTTTGCCCAACTAGTCCAGCTTTTCCATATATGTTCCAGCTTTTTACAGAGGGAATAATCTTAAATTCTCCAAAGAGGGTCCGAGTGACCACTGGTCTGGTGATAAAGTCTAGAGCCATATGCCCAATGGGAGGGAAGTCTTGCCTGCTGAGGGGGGTACATGCCCTAGAATGTCTTCTGCTGTCTCATTATTTCTGTTTGACATCAACATTTATGGCAACCGATGGTTTTGTTGTAACACATTGTCTTGGTTCCTGTAGATCAGTAGGCTGGGCTGACTGTATAAATCCACTGTTTAACTGTTACTGGGACTCTTGAGGTATGTGTGTGTTTTTTTTAATGTTTATTTATTTTTGAGAGACAGAGGGCAAGCGGGGGAAGGGCAGAGAGAGAGGGAGGCCCAAAATCTGAAGCAGGCTCCAGGCTCTGAGCTGTCAGCACAGAGCCCAGTGTGGGGCTCAAACTCAAAAACCTTGAGATCATGACCTGAGCTGAAGTCGGACACTTCACTGACTGAGCCATCCAGGCGCCCCTCTGAGGTGTATTTTCAAGAAGGGAAAGGCAAAGTAAATTCACCTTCATTGTGTGCCTACTAACCTTTGTACAGTTGTTCTCATTCAATTTTCCCAATGGCTGTGTTTGGTAGATGATCTTACTCCCATTTTAAGGAGATGTAACTTGAGGCTCTGAGAAATCTAAGTCACATGCCCATTCTGGCTAGAGTCAGGGCTAGAATAAAAATTCAGATTGTTCTCATTCCAAAATCCTTAGGTCTTTGCCCTACATAAAAATGAAAAGACGTCAGAGGAGGTGTTTTGGGCCAGGCCAGCACATTGGCATCAGCGTTAGGGTGGTTGTATAAACTGGCATGGGCTTCAGGGAACAGCTTTTGGCACTGGCACTTACCTCCCGGGAGCACATGAATGGTTAGTTCCTGGCCTGAGGAGTGGCTGCTCTCGAACTAGAACCTGCTCTGGAAAGATGCTTGCTACTCCACCCTGGCTTTCCATCTCCAAGCTTATCATTATGCACATTACTCGCAGCAGCAGAGGAAGTTAATTTGGCAGAAGGAAATTAAACTCGTCTCTTATTCTTCATTCCCCCAGAAGTGTTGTACTTGAGGAGAATCACATTCCCAAGGTGATAGGTATTGTGCAGAAAGGGCACAGCAACCCCCCTCCTTCCTTTGTTCCTCCAAAGCCTGTGTAGAGTGCAAAAAAAAAAAAAAAATGCTGAAAATATTTTTATTTAACCCAAAAACATTTTTATGAAGACAAAGATACTTACATGCAAGGTTATTAATTCAGAGTTACAGGCTGCTGAATATGTAAGTAAAAACAGTTCCTGGGGCAGCTCTGTAAACAGGGCTTTGCAGATGAGGAGGCCAGGCAGGAGACTGTTTTCATTTCAGTGTGATCTCAATTACTGTACTCACACCTCACAAATATGACTGGATTTCTGGGTTTCTTGCTCAGGCTGTGATTTTAATTTCTGTCCTTTCCTTTAAACTGGATTCTTTGCATATTTCATTGCTGTCTAGGATGCTGGAAGCTAGGGTTTGTAGTCTGCCAGAGGGCTGAATGTTTTTTGGAAATTTAGAGCCTTGAAAATTATTTGGCTCAATCTGCTTATCTTATAGATTGGGAGAGGAGATCCAAAGAAGTTAAAAAGCTGGGTATTCGTTGTAGTTTCTGCCACTTACAAGATGGTGGTCGTTCTGGCCTGATATGAGTTCAGGTGTTGGGTAATCAGTACAGCCTGGAGCAAAATGTTACCTGTCCCATGTCTGGGGCTCTTGCCACTGGGTCAGAATGACTGCTGCTCCCCCAGCTGACTTGTCATTTTTCACACTTCTTAGAAACTGAGTCCCAGGCATGGTGCTCATCAGTGCCTTAGCTTTTAGGGAAGGGAGTTTTGTCTGCCTAGAATGCCCCCCTCTTGTGTGCCTGGCAAACGCTTACATGGTATTTCTGACTGAATTTAGATGCCACTTCCATGAAGCCTTCTTTGACTCCCCCAGACAGACTTCAGTATTCTCTTGACTGAGTTTCTGTTTTATATGTTCTACTTATTATACCATAATCGTGATGCTGTGACTGATGGGTGACATGTTACTCGCTGCAGTGGGCTAGGAGTATCTTGAGGGCACTCACAAGCCTAGGGTTGGTGCCTTTACCTGTTTGCTGACTAAATGAGTACACAGCAGTGCTAGGCTGTGGCCAGGATGTTGGTGAGACTTTTGTTGCAACACATGAGGGAACTTGCCATCCCTTCTTACTTAGACATAGCAGCTGTGGACAGCCGTTTGCTAGTGTCCAACAGATTGGCCACCAAAGAGAGTCTTGATGAATATACTTAATGTATTTTGTTGAAAAGAAAAAAAAAAAAGAAATCAGTATGAGCCAATGTGACTGAATAAGAAATATGTGTTTGTTCTCTGCTCCTCTCCTTTCCTGGCACATTTGGCACAGAGCTCCTAAAACCCTTGGAATCTGCTAAAATGATACATGTCTTTTTGTATGCTGGTGAGATGACTGGTGGCTGGGGGCTCCTGGGTAACCTCTGGATGGGAGCTGGTTGCCGGGGAAATCAACCATATGATTAGACAGCTGGAATTTTCAGTCCTGTACAACCTTTTATATAGGAGAGGGGCTGGAAGTTAAAGCTTCCATAAGAAACTAACGGAAAAGGGGCACCTGGGTGGCTTAGTTGTTTAAGTGTCCGACTTGCGCTCAGGTCATGATCTTGTGGTTCTTGGGTTCGAGCCCTGGGTTGGGCTCTGTGCTAACAGTTTGGAGCCTGGAGCCTGCTTCAGATTCTGTATCTTCCTCTCTTTCTGTGCACCTCCTCTCCCACCGCCCCCCACTCACACTCTTGTCTCCTTCTCTCTCAAAAATAAACAAACATAAAAAAATTAAAAAAAGGAAACTAACTGAATGGATTGGGAGAGCTTCTGGATTGGTGAATAAGAACATGTGCTAGGAAGATAGCACACTCCAAACTCTGTGGGGACAGTAGCTCCTGTGCTCAGGACCCTTCCCGACTTCACCCTGCACATCTTTTCATCTGGATGTTCATTTTTGTCCTTTAAAATATCCTTTCTAATAAATTAGTAATAGTAAATAACTTTTCTGAGTTCTGGGAGCCGTTCTAGAAACTTACCAAACCCAAGGGAAGAGGTCGTGGAAATCCCTGATTTATAGCCAGCCCGTCAGTCATTCTGGACCTGCTGTTGGTGTCACAGATGGGTGTAGCCTCTTGTAGGACTAAGTACTTAACCTGTGGGACCCGACTTTACCTCCAGGTAGATAGTGTCAGAATTGAATTGCAGGAGCCCCAACTGGTGTCTGGGGAATTGATCACTGTGGGGAAAAAACACTCATACATTTGGATGAGAAGTGTTTTGTGAGTACAGGAAACGAGGGATTTTCCTTTGATTACATTTTTCTTTTAGGCAGCAATCACCACTTTCTCCATCCTCAGTGAAATTTTATAAAGTAAGTGTGATTCCTATATCCTTCCATCTCTTCAGAGATAATCGTGTAAAGATAAATAAGCTGTGGTAGTCATATAATTTCTATTTAGCTTACAAATAATGCCTTGGCTAATTAAAACAACTTTTAAGGAGTCTAATTTACTTTGTCATTGCAGCTGAGCATTTGGATGCTGGGCTTAGAGACACATACACCCATTTCCCCCACATACGGCACACTATCAAAAACAATCATGATACAAACTCAGCAGGCCAATTTTGAAAATAAGCACAGAGTATTGTCATGAAAAAACATGAAGATTCCCTGAACAGCCAAATACTGCAATAAAAGAAATGTGATGAAACCTTGGTGAGATCTAACAGAACTATCTATAGTGCAGCAGTGCCTGGACAGGCTCACAGTAGCATGCCTGTTTTTATGATCTGATTTATTGTTCACTGTGGTTGAAAGAGCAGAAAGCCAGTCAGCTAAAAGCTATGCTTTCTAAGTACCCACAATTAAAAGTAAGAAAGGACAGCAAATGCATTTGCTAATGAACAGAAAGTTTCTCATGCTGAAAAACGTAAAGCCAAGCAGTGGAAATTTGTGGGGAAAATGTAAAAATTATACGTGTTCCCAAAGTGGCACAGTAAGGATATTTACATCCACGCTTGCAGTCCATGGTCCTCGTTTTCCAAATCTGCCATTGTACTTACAAGTGAATTAGTTTAAATTTTATATTACAAGTGCCAGGCCTTAGAGGAGCTGAACTAGAATTATTTGTTGTCCCCTGGAGTTACTTTAGTTATTTCAGTGTAATATCCTGCTGAGATTTATATGAAAATGAATTTTAATTTCTAATAAGGTAACCGTATGCTTTGGAGGGTGTTGCATAAAGTGTCATAAATAATTATTGTTTCTAACACACTCAACCATGCGACCATCAGACCTTATTTGCACCACTCACATTAGACCTGGATTTTAGCTCTTGCCATATTCCACCATGCTTTTCTTCCGATCTTGAAATAACGACAGGAGAGCTACCCTGGTGGAAACCATAGAGGCAGAAACATCCTTCTTCCCTTCTAGGTTCTTTGACTGGCCAAATAGTTAAATTGACAGAAGACAGATTAACAGAAGAAAAACAAATTTTAATTTTGTACGTACAGAAGTCCCAAAGATAGGAGACTTAAGGGCAGGTTAGACAGTGGAGGGTTTTATACTGTCCCTAAGGGATGGGATAGGACCTTGGAGCTTCAAAGGGGAGAGGAGGTCAAGGTCATGGGACCATAAGAAGAGTAGATATTTGGTAATTGGAAGTTTGCCTTGCCATGTGGACAAGTCTTTGAAATAAAGGTCAACTCTGGTAATAGCTCTTGTTCTGGTACAGGCCCCCTATCTAAATTCCTTTAGGTGGTTAAGGGAGAGGTAAAAGATTTTCCTGAGTTTGCTAGACCTTAATTGCTTTCAGCTCAAAATAATTCACATGCCAAAGTGGCATATTTCGGGGTCATGGATTCTCCCCCCTCAAAACTTTTCTCTTTCTGCTCACTTACATAATATTTTATTTTAGAACCACGAGGTCCACAAGGGAGGCAGGTATCCCACAGACTTGGTGTTATTTTTTTCACTCCTAATTGCTGCAAAGAAAATTGATCACATTAGGCATGGTGTATATGAATTGTCCAGAGGAATTAACTTGGCTCATCCTTTCCCTGTGATTAATAGTTATTAATTTCAATAACTGTGAATAAGAGTCAGAGGAAGCAAAGAAAAAAAAATCACCTTCCATAAATAGTTTCACTTTTCACATCCCAGAAGAGCAGAGTGACTCCTTATCTCACTCCTCCCTTTTGTTATCCCTTCACCCATCTTTCTTTGCTTTACTGGGTGTCCATCAGTAAGTCAATTAGCACATATTTATGTGCTGCCCTGTTCCATGCTGGGCAGTGTAGGACATTGAAAGAAGAGTAAGACATGGTTTCTACCTTTCATAAATCACTTCCTTAGAGCTAGTCAGGCTTCCTGGAATGCTACAGAATGTAAGTGGAAGAGAAAATTCAGACAAATGTTGGGTCCCTGGGAGCTGAACCACGTGGGTTTCATGAAGAAGGTGAGTTGAAGAATGAACAAGATCTGGATGGAAGGAAAAAGGGAGAGATTTTTTGCTCATTCTTCAGAGGTTTATCCTAATATGGTAATCTTCAGGTACCAGGGTTGAAATCAATGCCCTACTATTCAGTGTATGGTAGCCCCACCCTTGCTTCTCCACGGTTTCACTTACCCGCCATCACCAGGAGTCTGGAAGGAGATGATCCGCCTCCCAACATACCGTCAGAAGGCCAATAGTATCGTAACACCGCGACATGAGGCCGATGTCATTCACCTCCAGTCATCTCTTCATGTGGGCATTTTAGCATTTCACATCTTCATAAGAAGGTGAGTACAGTACAATGAGATATTATGAGAGAAAGGCCACGTTCACATAAGTTTCATTACAGTGTATAATAGTTGTTCTATTACTAGTTATCGTTAATCTCTTATTGTGCCTACTTTCCAAGTTAAATGTTATCATTGGTGTGTCTGTAGAAGAAAGGAACTTAGTGTCTATGATACCAATACTGTTCTCAGTTTCAGGCATCCACGGAGTGGTCTTATCTGCAGATAAGCAGCGACCACTGTATGAGAATTTATTTTCTTCAGTGTGATCCAATTCCCATGACTTACTCTTGATAAAAGGAGGAGGAAGTGCCAATCCTTGGATCTCTATTCAAAGTCAAAAGCTCTCTCACAGCTTTTGGACACTTCCCCTTTCCCCTCATCTTCTCAAGGTGACACTTGTTCTTCTGGCAGATGAGTTGGGGTGTCTGGTCTGAGCATTATTCTTCCAAGCTGCTTTATTCTATCTTACCTTGGGAAAGTTGTAGTTCATCATAATCGTTGGGTGGTGGTCTCTGTTCTTCTGTATCCTGGTGGAGGTTTCCATGCAAGATGAGCGCTCCCAGAGAGCCTTTCCATCCTGATGTCTATTGTTTCCACCTCTGCTGTCACTGGAGCTGCTGATTCTCTGAGACCTAATTGCAGCTCCCATTTGCTCACTTGCCTGGGCAGCCCACTTTGGGATGATTCTGCCCCTCACTCCTGTGGCCCCTTCCTGATGATCTCACCAGCTAGCATGCTTTGTAAACTTTTCATGGTGGGGAAACTGTGGATTCCTTCCTGCTTATACCTAGGATCTGAGGAACTGTTGATACTCTTTCTGCCTAAATCTGCCACACCACTATTGGTGTTCACCTGCAACTCCTTTATTGGTGTGGGGGCTCACTGTAGGAAGATCACCTTAGACACTTCCAAATGCCAACTGAGTGGTGAATTCTTTGTTCTTATATCTTCCTCTATCCTGTGTAGAGTTTATTTATTTTTGAGAGAGAGAAAGAAAGAAAAGGAAAGGGGCAGAGGGAGAGGGAGACAGAGAATCCCAAGCAGGCTCCACACCATCAGCACAAAGCCCGATATGGGGCTTGAACTCATGAACCCTGAGATGACCTGAGCTGAATTCAAGAGAACCCTGTTCTGTGTAGAGTTTTTATCTTCTTGGTGCCTGTGCCCCCACAAAACTAAGGAGCTGGGGGTATTAGGTCCTTAATGCTTTCATTCTTCATATATCCTCTCTGAATCTCCTCCACTTCCATGTTGCCCCCACTGGAAAATCTTCAGTTTCCTTTTTATGTAGTAGGAAATTCCCCAATGTCAGACTTTGTTTTCCTACTTCATGGGCCTACTTGCATTTTGCTTTGGCAAAAAAACTCGTATCTTCAATGATGAGAAAAACTGTAGGAGAAGAAAAGCTGCTACTACAAAACTAGATTATCAAGAGGAAACATACATCAAGAAATAGTTCACAAAATCTATCTACTAAAAAGTACGATGTATGACCAAATGTGCCCAACGGTATTTTTCTGATTTACAATTCAATAGCATAGTGAAGATGGCAGCCGCTTTGGACTTAAGACGTGCGGTACCCTGACACCAAATCAGTCGTATCTGTGAGATAGAACAAGACTAGATGTTGGGCATCACTGACAGCTAAAGGATGAGACGGGAGGGCTCAGCAGTTCCTCTGTACTTTATGACCCAGAGAACTGGGGTCAAATTAGGAGTCCATCTTCCCAAACCAGCCTGAAAAAGAGAATAATGCTAAATACAACATGTTATCTTTGATGGAACCCTGGAACAGAAAAAAAGGCATTAGTGGAAAAAACTGAAATATGAATGAAGTCTGGAGTTAGTAGTAACATCTCAATGTTGGTTTCTTTGTTTTGACAAATCCACCGTGGCAATGTAAGATCTTAACATGAGAGGAAACTGTATTAGAGGTGTTTAGGAACTCTCTGGACTATCTCTGTAACTTTTACATGAGTTTAAAATTATTCCATAATAGAAAGTTTATTCATTATTGAAAAAATTTTCAAGTTTGTTTGTTTGTTTATTTTGAGAGTGAGCACACAAGTAGGGGAGGAACAGAGAGAGGGAGAGAGAGAATCCCAAGAAGATTGTGCACTAAGAGTGCAGAGCCTGATTCTGGGTTGAACCCATGAACTGTGAGATCATGACCTGAATTGAAATCAAGTGTTAGACGTTTAACCAACTGAGCCACCTACTTAAAAATAATGGAAAGTTTATTTTAAATATGTTACTTATACCTACGGGAAAGCCAGAAAGCAAGAGGCAAAATGCAAACTGTTACACTGATTGCTACAATCTTGTTTCTTGTTTTGGTATTTTCAGATTTTTTAAATTATAAGAATGTTAAATAAAGCCCTTAAATTTCTTTCTTTGGAGATACACACACACACACACACACACACACACACACACGTATATATATGCATGTATATGTGTACACATATTTCATTGTTTTATTTACATGTGTTTAGATATTTAGATATGTAAAAAAGAAAAAAAAACCCTTTCTTCCAATACTTTTGATAGACTGATCCTCCATAAGAATGTAAACCATCCTGCATTTAAGAGATTCAGGGTAGATAATGTAAGGTTTTTTTTTTTTCCAGTTTCTTTTAGCTATAGCTGATTTTTTTGCTGTTGCTGTTTCTGAAGTTTTTTCTTAAGGTTGTATTTTTATGCTCTCAGTTTACAATCTTTTTTTCTGCAATGATGATGGTGACAATTTCCATTAAGCACCACATACATCGCCTTCTACCATCTTTATGTACCTCCGGTCCTATTATTGCCAAAATTAATCTTCTTTCCTACATGTGTAAACCCTGTGACACAAAATACATCTTGTGAGCTATTGAGCTGAAGCAGTGGCTAATTTAACAGCTTTAGTTTGGTCAATAATGTTGACCAGTAGGAAAACATTCATGGTCTTCTGTCTTCCTGCTGGTGAGCATTATTAACTTGGCAGTCTAATGAGTTATCTTCAAAATTTCCCTCGGTATATACCTCTGTGTAAGAGGAGATTGGATTAAATTCAATCTATATAATGCCAGGGATGATGAAAATTGCATGTCTTTCCTTCTTGGAAAGACTCTTTTTATGGAACTTTTTCTTCTTTCTATAATGCCACCTTTGCTTAAAATGAAATGCACATTTTTAGTAGGAACCAGACACTCCTATCACTTGACAAACAACAAAGTTAACTTGAAACGTCAAATGAATGAGATTATATGTTAGGCTAGACTCAGGTTTGCAAAAAGGCTCATGGTGTCCAACTTTGGAATACGTGGTGGTTTTTGGTATATTCTGTGCTGTGTCCCTACCTTAAACCAGTGATGGATGTCAAACGCCAGGATTAGGGTGCCCACCCTGCAAGATTGGCAGAAACCCTGTTATAGAAGAGTACTGTACATAAAACATGTACTGCAACCTGCTGCTTAGTTCTGTTATTATGCTTTCTCTACTTGCCCATCATTGTTGGTGCTTTTCAAAGAGTTAAGACTCCATTAGGCTTTGACATGTGATGATACCATTTCATCCTGATGTTAGTCTACAGCTTTGCTTTGGTCCTACATGCCAGTGATTGGCATCTTGGCATCACTCTGTTGTATGACACTTAGTGATTACAGCACATAGAAACACTCAGCTGGTTCTTTAGATTTTTCCACCCTAAAAATTCACGCCTCCAGTTTGAATTTTCTTTGATTTCATGCTATTTATATTTCCAAGGCCAGACTGTGGAGCCTTTAAGGGTTGCTGAGGAGCGTCCATTGAACTCACTCTTCAAAATAGTCCCCCTTCCTCTAGTGGCTAAATTAGTACTAGCTCTTCAAGTCCAACACTAATGGTGGCATTGAAAACAGGTGACCTGTTAAAGCATCACTTGCTTACTAATGTTCTTCCTCTGGACTTTGTTCTGTTTTGTTTTTAAAAACTCACTGATAAAACATTGAAACCTCTGCAAAAAACCCCAACTTCCTTTACTTGAGTTTTATCTCTAACTTTTAAAGGGCATAGATTATTTTTTTTAAACTTAATTTTTAAGCTGTTTTAACTGGAAATGTCTCAGCTTCAAATAAGATGGTTTCTGTTGTTCTGTTCATTATTCTGTCAAAGTTTTAGCTTCTAATCTGCCACCTGCTCTGTAAAGGACATCAATACACCAGAGTGTGTTGGCTAATTATATCTGATTACTTGGAAGGTCATATGAAGGCTTTGAGTGTGTGTGTTTGGGTGGCAATGTTTAGAGTGTTGATGGATGAGGTCCCTCCCATCCCCACAGGGCAAATAAATAGGGGTGGACAAAAGGTGTTGGCAGTGATTGACTAAATCACAATGAAAGATGTGGATCTGGCCTTGGGAAACTTTTCTTTCCTAATCACCTGAAATTCATAGTTACTGTTTGACCTTGAATAAAAACCTTAATCCAGTTTCTTATGTTGCTGAAGGGTGTTGAGTTTCAAGGTCATTCTAAAAATGTTTTTGAGTGTAACTTACTTCTTGAATTGTCCAGTCATCTAAATCCTGTCTTTTGGGGCTCAGAGTTAGAGCTTCAGAGTTGTTACTGGCCTTTGATCTTTGGTCAGAATCCTCTGAAGGTGTTGGATTTTCTTTTTTCTCTTAGGCTTTGTATTCTTAATATTCTTTGTCCTAGCAATTATGGGCGTACATACTCTAAAAAAAGCTAAAGAAAACACGGGAAAGATAAAGATAGCTCTTATTAACTTTCCAATTTTTATTTTATTTTTTTGAAAGCAAGAAATTCCATAGGAGAAAACATTATAATGCCTCCAGTTCCTCCCAACAGAGTACGTATGACTGGGTTTATATAGATCAGATAAATTGCTTTTTTACAAGCTACAGCAGAAGGTGAAGCTTTTGATAGCCATTCTTTCTGGACATAAATGTTCTTTATGTAGCAGGATGTTAAAATACTACTCTTTCTGTCCCATAGAGGGAAGCTCACAGGCATAGAACAGAATAAGTGGTAACTCCCTATTTCCAGGGGGAGATGTTGGACCACTTAAGTAGGACTTAAGAAGAGGTAGGTGGTGCCTAGGAAATTGTCTTGACCACCCACTGCATCTCGTTAAAAAGGTTGGAGAAGAAAGAAAGAGATCAAAGAATGCTAGGAGTCTTTTTTTTTTTTTTTTGACAACATTGTTAAACTTTTCTACCTTTGGGAAGGGGGGAGGGGGGATTTCTTCTTCCTCTTGAGCCTGGTGAGAAGAACTTCAAGAGTACTCCAAGAGAATTTGTGTTTCTGGGAGCTTGGGGAAGTCAGTGGCCTGGTGTCTGACTCACACCTTATACAACCTGAGGAATGAGAGCTGGAGTAAATGCCTTGGGCAGCTGGGAAAGGGGCTCCAAATGAAAGACTTGCATTCCCAGTTTGAGTCACATTTCACAAATCCCTGGTGTGTCATTTGGGTTTTCTGAGATCCAGTTAGAAGGGAAAATCATTTATTGGGGAAGTGGGGAAGGCTTGTGAAAAATGAAGCAGGAAGCAGCAGCATTGGGCAGGAACAACTGCAGACCACATGGCGGAGTCTTGGCCAGTCAGTGGAGAAATCCCGAATAGAGTGTCGGAGAGAAGGAATCCCATGCTGGTCATTAATGGCCTTCACTCACGCTTCTGCAGTGCTCAGGCCCTGGCTGGAGACCGTCCAGGAAGAATGTGACGTCAGGTCTAATGCTGCTGCTGCGGGATGATGCAGATAGGGGTTCTTGGCCAACTGGGCTTTTCACAACTCAACAGCAAGATCTTTCTTCAAGAGAGCTGAGAAGCACATCTCTGTGGCTACCAGGAATGACAAACTGCTTCTCCGTACGCTCCCCAAACATTCCAGCGTCTCTGTGTGTCAGATTTCTGAGGAGACTCTAGGCACCTATTAGGGCCATAAAAGGCTTCAGATCAGAGGAATATGGAGGCTGAGCAAGAATGTGCTATGACAGTTCCCTACATTAATTAACAAAAGGAAAGGCTTTGCAGATATGTGGGCGTTCTGACCATTCTGTCTTGGATGAATGTTGTATCCACACCAGTGAATGGGAACTGGTAATGGTTGGAGGCTAGGGGGAATGGAGAGTGTTCTTGCTTATTTGGGCAGTTCATTCCATTTTATTGTACCAAAAAACTTTAATCTTAATAAAGATTACACAGAGCAGGGGGAAGCTATACTTGGGAACTTTTTCATCCAGAAAAGTCCTGTAGACTTACACCAAGCCTCCCTCCCCTTTCCCCCCAAGAGTCCTATCTCCTGCTCCTTTCAAAGAGTGTGACATTCAGTGTGGTAGGTGTGACTGCTCAGGGACTGCTTGACTGTGAGAGCTACCCAATCTTACGGCTCCCAGCCAGTGGGAAACTTTCCTCCTCTGCTAAGTCACTTTGGTGAGGCGTACTGTCTGTAAGCTTGCTCTTCTGCCAATCTGTTGCCTCCTACAGCTGTCACGTGCAGTCTCCTGCCACGTCCACTTGCAGCGGACTCACTTTTGCAACCTTTGGCTACTCTAGGAGCAATCTTGAATGCTAAGAGTTTCTCCTAATGCCCCCAGGTTCTCTGTCCCTAGGGTGTTGCCTTGAATCCTCAAAAGCATGACTGTAATTTTTAACCACAAATAGAAGAGTATTAGATTAATATTTTATCCACTAATGCAATTGCTACATTTTGTATTTTAAAATGTACTCTTCGTTAATTAATTAATTGAACAAGTGTGTGTGGGCCATCTCCTTTGTCCAGGCTCTGGGTTACATTTGGGAATAAAGTACTTTAGATTTAGTCTCTGACTTTAGGAGGCCCCCCACAGTCTTTAAATTTTTCTATAAATCATGCCTACAAGCATAGAACTATATGTTTTGATTTAGCTTTATCGATTCCTGGGTTTTTGTTTTGTTTTGTTTTGTTTTTTCACAGAGTGGGGACATATTTGGCTACCCTTCCATCAAGATATGCCATGGAAAGAACAGGCCCAAAGAGCATTAGCAATGCAGTGGTTACTAAAATGCCATTTTTCTAAGTCACGTTAACCTTGTGCATCGGACAGCCTGGAAAGTTGAGGCTAACAGGAGCATTAGAAGTCATCTAGCTCAGAATCTTTATTTTGTGTCTTGAAGACCAAAGCTTGGAGAGGGCAAGTGACTTGCTCAAGGTCAGGGAGCCCATAAATGAGACAGCTGGGACTCCAGCTCCTTCTTCACACCCTTTGTGCTGACTTCTGTTGGTGCACAGACAGTGGACCTTCTGCCAGAGAAGCTAGAAGGGAGTTTGCCATCATCTGAGCTGCAGGATGAATTGGGTCCAGGATCCCCAGCTCTGAATCCTCAGAGCTGTTTGACTCTAAGAAAACAGACTACTAGACCTGATGCCAAACTAGCTTTGGCACTTTACGTGTTATTCAATTAGTTGCCTATAAACTTTGTAGGTTCAAATTTTGAGGTAGACAAGTGTTTAAATACAAAATGTAGACGAATGTTTCTCCTGGAGAGTGGAGTGACAGACGTGAGAAGAAGGGAAGGACCCAGGCATATCTGGCGCATCTGTTAATAGTGCTCTATGATCCCACCTGTAGAGCTGATTGTCTTCCCACCTGTGTTTCCACTGCTTTTCATTGTGCCTGTTACCATGTGCACTTGTGACCCTGGGGTTTCATTTTCCATTTCTCTATCTTTGTGGTACATAACGGGTGGTCAGTATATACTATTTGAAATGATAGATGATAAAATCTAATTCGAATGGCATGCTAAGTTGACATAATAACATAATAATAATGAGCATTAATGCAGACCTTTGATTATAAAGTATTTTTGTTTATTGCCTTTATTTATACTTTGTTTTTTACTATATTTTTACTTTATACACCCCCACCTCCTACCATAAAGGAGGTATTATTTTCCCCAGTGTCATAGGAAGGTAGAGTGTCAGAGGAGCCATTGTTATATAGTGTTATTTAATTGGAAAATTGAGATTCCAATGCAAGAGTCCTGGCTCCAGACTCCCCATGGAAATTTTCAAATGCCAGGCATGGGCCGCTGCCAGGTTGATTGTTTTCACATGCCCATGATCAAATGAGAAAAATAAGAGTAAAAAGTGAATTTCCTTAATGCTAGGCTTAAACTGAAGGATCATCCTTTGTGGTTTTTTTTTTTTTTGCCTCAAAATGTCCTTTTTAAATAAAATGATAGTGGTAGCATATGGTATGTTAAATGTTTACTGTCCAAAAAGAATATTAGCTACAACTTGTAAGACATATATTACTTAAAAACAATTTTTTTTGAAGTGTTTATTACCAGTCTGCTAAACTTCAAAGCCTAGGAACCACAGCTACCTTGGTGGAATATGTCAACCAGTTAATTTTTTCCATACTTGTATTTTGGGAGCAAATGACGAGCAAACAAGCTCATACAAAAATTTAATTAAGACAACATCCATCTAAAAACCATCTAGGGCATGTCCTGGAATCAGAATATACCAAATCTCTTTTCTCAAATTTGCTTTAGCTACAGCCCTGGAAAGTGAGGGTTCGTATTCAGAATAAGGATAGTTGTGTTATTATTATGAGCTTGTATTTTATTATTATGCTATTTGCTGGAGCTTAGGGGTAGTTAAATACATTTATATGAGGATTTTCCACAGTAAGATTAAAATGAGGTTTATTGCTACTTCTCATTTAAGCTTCATCTTCAAATAATATTCTATTTCCAGAACATCCTGGATGATTACCTTTTTCTCTGTGTTTATAAAATAGATAACACCAAAGCATTCCCCCCCTTTTTGCCCTAGAGGCTGGTAATGGGAGCGGAAGATGAGTGTGGTGGTCTCAGTCTGCATTCCCACTGTGTGTGGCTGTTGAGATGGACTCTGGCAGAGTCAGAGTCAGGGAAAGGAACATTGATGGCTCATCAGACTGGTGGCATTTGGAGCCCACTTCGCAGTACTGGGGTACTGCTGTCTGATCACTGGCATTTTGCTGCCTCTTGGCCCTTGTCTTTACGAATGAGTAGCATGAATTTCCAATCTCCCCTAGATAAAGACGGTGTTTATGAGTGTCGGCATTAATGGTACCATTTTGCAGCCCTGAGGTTAAAAGCTTTCCGATGTCTCATTAACTCACAATGGCATTTCATTTTTAATATTGCTTCTGCAGGCTTGCTTGAATCATCACAGTTCAAGTGACTTTAATTTGCAGAGGCAAACTTAACAGTGATGGATGCTCTAGAAATACAAACCAAAGTGGTGGGTACCACCTTGGTGGGCTTATTCTTGGCTAACAGTTTTTCATGATGTTAGGGACATGTCCCGAGATGTTAGTACAATAAAGTGAGAATAAAGCAGGCTTTGGGTTTAGACTGACTTGGGTTTGAGGTCCACCTGTGTCAGTTGCCAGTGGCCTTTGGCAGCTCACTTAACCTTGAGTCTTAGTTCCTTTATAAAATACACGTAACTGTACTAACTTCATAGACTTTAGGGGAAGATTAAAAAAAGAATACATACTGGGGCGCCTGGGTGGCTCAGTCAGTTGAGCGTCCAACTTGGGCTCAGGTCATGATCTCGTGGTTTGTGAGTTCAAGCCCTGCGTTGGGCTCTGTGCTGATGGCTTGGAGCCTGGAGCCTGCTTCGGATTCTGTGTCTCCCCCTCTCTCTCTGCCCCTCCCCTGCTCATGCTCTGTCTCTCTCTATCTCAAAAAAAAATAAAACATTAAAAAATTAAAAAAAAATACATACTTAGCATCTGGCAAAATACTAGGATGGAGTCTGTCCTGTGTGTTTTCTTCCTGGTGGCACTCAAAGAAGTCATTTTAATGAAGTGCTTTGCTTGGAATAGCTAAGACTGAGTGGCAGCAAGTGTAGACAGTCAGAAGCCTTCCTGCTCTCTCAGTATGGTCTCCAAAAGTAGAATCTCCATTCTTTATGGGGGATTCAGGATATGGAGATCTTGACCCTCTCTCCAAATCCCTCTGGGTTTTTCTCAAGAAGCAAGATCATTAATATGACTGGGTCATCCTATACGTTAGTCATGGGGCCTCATCTTCCCTCCGTGTGGTCACTGAGTCTGGCCTTGCTCTCTGAACAGGTCTAGCTATTGTTGGTCCTGAGACTGTTCTTTTCTCAGTGCTTACAGCTTCTCATGACCTAGTCTCTGATGCAGCCAGCTGGAGCAGGTTAAGATCCCAAGACTGTCTCTTGGGTTGAAAGCGCTAACCACATGGCATTCATCTAAAAGCTTTGAAGTGGAGTTGTGTCCACTGTGGAGCATTACTTTACCTTTGTCATTGTCCCTTACATGACCATTGCTTTCTGATAATTTCATAGGGAGATAGGCAGGCTGAGCCAAAGTAAATTCCTTGGTCTCTGAGTGAAATAAACATCATCTCTAGCACTATGGATCACTGGGGAAGCAAAACACAAAATTAAGGTCAGAGTTAATTTTGATGGATATCGAGCTATCAGTGGGGTAGCAGGTGATATATTTACATATAACGATGCTTGGTGAAGGTGGGATGATCCTGCTTTATTCTTGGGACTAGAACACAAGTTCACAGATCTCTTCTTTTGATCAAGGCAGCATGGTGTTCCAGATACAGTCATCCATCCTGTCGCTTGGGAAATGAGAGAGAGCAGTCAACTCAGCATCTCTCCCTTATCCCCTTATTGTCTGGTTACGTTTTGTTTTCCCAAGTTGGGGTGGAGGCAGGTGTATTTGAAATTACTAAAACATTTAAACTTGTTACGAACGTCAGTTCTTTGTGACATATTCTCCCCAGAAGACATGCTAACATGTGACATATTGATATGATCGGGCGTTCACAGCTGTATCGGACATGGGGTGAGAAACTGCAGAAATGATTGGGATCAAAGTTATTGCTAGCCTGGGGCTGCTCTCTGCTTTAACTGCTGCAAGTCTTGTTTGGAGCTTTCTGCATGCATATTTTACACTCCTGCCAGCCTTTCTCACCGGCATTCTCCTCCTTCTCTTAGATATTTCTCTGTTTTGTTAGTAGCCAGGCAGCCAGGTTTCATCCTTTTGGTGACTGTCTCAGTGCTAGATTTGTGTGGGAGGGTTGCATGCACTCATTTGCAATTTAGGTGCTTTGCCGTTATGATTAAGCAGTAATTTCATCACATCCTCCGATTCTCAAAGAATGATAATAGGATCAAGATGCCCACTTAAAAAGAAGCACTTTGTAAAATTAAGGTGTGGCCTATGATCAAAAGTGATTTTTGTGACACTTTGGATATATAGTTAAAGGTGTACATCTGAATGCAAAGAAGCAAATGCGCATATTTCTAAAGGTACAGATGAGGTTCATGCTCCAACATGAAGCCTTCTATGACTTGTACTAGAGAGACACTGAGGAATTCCATGCTGGAAGTGAGTTTATCAATGATTTAAGCCAACCTTCTCATTTTATGGGAGACACAGGTGCCCAGAGAAGTGAAGTGTAACCACCTCTAGCTTCTTAGTGGAAGAACTCACTGGCTGTCTCGAAACAGCTCCCATTTGCCTTTTCTCAACTCCTATAGTAATTACAGCTCTGAATCCCCAAATAAGTAGAGGTGGGATCTCACATTCTGGAACTTCTTACATTGCTGATTGTTTCCCAAGTGTGGACTTGACTAACCCATTTCACTGAAAATATGTCAGTGGGCTGCATCCTGAAGTGTTTCTGTCCTGAAGACAGATGGGTACTAATAAGTTAGTGGAAAGATTCAGTAAAGTATTTGTTGAGTGAACTATCTGGGTATTTTGCCTACATGCTTCTAAGTTAAAGGATCTAGAACAATTTGTAAAATTTATTGGAATGCTTTAGGTTCTTGTATATGAATGGGATCAACACTATGAGTGTCTTGATGCAAAGACTGTTTTATTACAGTAATTTTTAAATTTGCTGAGCCTGCTACATAGTAGGTGCTGAAAAATGTTGAATAAGTGAAAGAAACGAGTAAATGAATGAAAAATGTGGGTAAAGAACCAATAGGGAACAAAAGCTACGGACAGATGGGTGGGGAGAAGCGCAAGTGTACCGGGAGAGGCTGACTTGTCAGGATAGCCGTGCTCACCGTCATGCGTATCCTATGCCTGAGTGTGAGACAGGCAGACTCAAGAGGTCTTCTTTTGGGGGCCCGAGCCAGTGATGTCTTTCTGTTGTATTGTAGTGCCTACTCTTCCAATTCACTAACCTTGGCCATTTGAAAGGGAAAGTGGAATTTAAGGTGCAGGGGAAGGCGAAGTTGTTGTCCTCATTATCTCATCACCTGGGGCAATTCAGAATGCCAAGGAAGGTAGACTCAACAGGCTCCAAGCAGGTTCACAGGGTAGGGTACAAATGTGAGAATTCGTTTGGTGGGAGATGAATGTTGGTAACACTTTGATGTCCTTGGGCCTCCATGTATTTGGTATGTTCCCAAACCATTGTACTTCCGTTTACTGTGGTAAACATTACAGCCACTTATGATCAGTCCTGCTAATCATCATCTCTGACTCGGAGCTGCCGCCAGCAAAATTCCTGGCCTACCAATTCATCTGCTTCAGCATACTCCTTGGCATTGATCCCCACAGTTGTCTCACATCAACATCTAAGTCGCCTCCTGGCATTTAGCATCACTCATTCATTCACTAATAATTGTTGATGGTCTTCTATTTCTTGGATGGAGCACAAAAGCTGAGGTTATGAAGGTGGGGAACCCCTTGCCCGTGTCCATGGTGCACACTGGTGAGAACAATAAAACTCCAAGCTTTGATTAGACTTCATTATATCTTGTATGACAAACCTGTAGCTCGCAGTGAAGCAGAGAGCATCACAAGAGGAAGGATGCATGATAGGTTACCCAGAAATCACATGCAAGGTGGCATTTCCTCTGTGGCAAATCGCTACTGCACAGGGTGTGCATCTTGTTGCCTCAGAAATCTGATTTTGTTGGCTTGTGGAGAAGAGTTCCATCGCTTACAGACAGGCTTATATTTGACGTGCTCATAGAACGTGCTTATACAGGATATTTCAGAATGTCAATTCAATAATTTACGGTAACTGTCAGGCAATTCAGGCATTTATCTAAGACAGACCAGCATATTCTCACCTTGAAGGGAAGGAAAATGATCAGAGGATCCCTTGACAGGCATGTGCTCTGAGGAAGATTTTATTCGCAGCAGGCTTGGGTAGGCTGGTGAGTGTTTCTGGAAGATACCCGTGCCCTATCAGCAGATGGCTGTACCTGAGTGGCCATGAGAGTCCCCTCTCCCTACAGTGAGCCCTGCCCACTTCCCAGTTCTTTCCTTGTGCCCTGGGGTTGTGGCTGTGCTGTTCTGGCTTAATCCAGGCATGGAGGTGTGAAGCAGTTAGAGGAATGGATCGACTAGCATGCCTTTGAAAGTGTGCTATAGGAATATTTTGTTCTCCAAGTAGAGCACTGTGTTTCCTACTAATTTCTATTAAAATATATATTTTAAAGTGACATAGTTTGACATGGCTTGTGATGGGAAACAATCTGTTGCTCACCCCTTTCCACTCCTGCCCTAAGAAGTTTCTTTTGAAATTCCTTCCATATTTCCTTGCATTATTTATCCTCTCTTTTCCTTGTTAGTGAATTGATGTCATTGTTTGCCTTGCCATCTCACCTAGGCACTGATTATTTGAGGGTAGGGTCAATAGGTCACACTAGTTCTGTGTCCCCACAAAACTTAGCACAGTCTTTGGCTGATAGTGATAATTGTTCCCTCTCCCAAATTTCCAGGTAGAATTATAAGTCTTGAATAATAGCAACATATAGATGGAGCTTTAAAGAAAAAAAAAACCAAGAGATTATTATGGGTGCAGAATTATTTTGGTATTTCAAAGACTTATGGCCTGTTAGGATGGGAAAGGTCCTTGGAAACTATTTATCCAAAATCACCATTTTCTGGTTGTGGACTCCAAGCTCCTGAGGGAGATTAACTGACTTGTTTGAAATCCCACAACTAGTTAGTGGGGTAGCTGGGGTTTGCGTTTCTCTGATCCTTAGTCTAATTCTGGAATTCTTCATTTGGGTATTTAAAGAGTTTGATAACTTGATGCAAAAAGTGGATTTTCATTTAACTCCTGTGTTTGCAATATCATTTCAAGCAATAGTTTGGTGCTTGGGTTTCTTAGCTTCCATGACAGGAAAAAGCACATGTACATGAACTAAGTTCTGTGGAATTAAAATATTTTTGTTTCTCCGAAAATAGTCGGTAGACTTTACTAATTCTTTGTTTCTATGATGGAGTTTGAAGTTACTCTTCTAAATACAAACCACTGACACAGAGGAAGCAGGGGAAGTGAAAATTTCTAGAAAAAGTAAACACGGACTGCAGAATTTTAGAGACATATGGAAGTTTTGCTTTCTTGAGAACGAGAATGCCTTGACTTGTTTTCTCCATAAGCATTTTGTCGAATGGCTGTGGATCAATATTTGTGTTGCCAAAATACCAAGTAGTCTTTTGGGTTGATTGTTTTACCAAATCTAATAATAATTTGAGGGAATTGTCTTTTATTTGTTATGATCACATATTAGTTTTGTCATACGCGTCACAAAGTTAAGTAGGTTTCAATAGTAATCTAGACTTTTAATTGCCTGAGGGGGTATCTTGAATGGATCTATCAAAGCTGGTCTTTGATGTATTAGAGTCCCGTATCTCCCAGTAGTATCAGGAAGTGGTAGATGACAGAGATGGAATTGTGACCAGTTTACCAGCATTATGACCTTGGGCAGATTGCTAACCTCTCTTGCCCTGGTGGGAACCTTCTCTGGTGCACTCAAACTCCTTTCTCTGTGTTGTCATAGTGCTTTGCATTGTGGTTCTATTATGGAACTTATCACACATTGTTTCACAGTTGATTTTGAATGTCTCTTCCAATATTCTCAGCCCCTCCAGGGAAATTCTTTCTTTCTAGTTTCTTATATCTACACAACTAATGTGGATCCAGCATGCCCACCCTCTTCCCCAAAATGTTTCAAATGGATAAATGGGTCAGGCCCATAGTATATCTGGACCAGATCTAGAAGGAGCACTAAGTGACATACTGGGTAAAGGCACTATTATTTTCCTTGAGGCTCCCTTTCACTTCTTTCTGAATTAAATAACTTCATACATCTACAGAACTTTGAGAATACAAAAGCAGGCAAAATTTTCCTTTCTTCTTCTTTATTCTTTTATTAGAGAGAGTGTATGAGTGGGGGAGAGGGATGGAGAGAGGAGGGAGGGAGGGAGGGAGGGAGGGAGGGAGGGAGAGAGTCTTAAGCAGGTTCCTTGCTCAGTACAGAGCCCGATGTGGGTCTAGGTTCCACGACCCTTGGATCATGACCTGAGCTGAAATTAAGAGTCGGACCCTCAACCAACTGAGCCACCCAGGTGCCCTAGTAATTCTGAATTTTAAATGCATTACTTCTTCATTTTCTCCAGGATTTTATAAACCTGAAAAGTTTAGTCTGTTTTGCTTATGCTTTAAATTGGGAAAGCAACTTGAGCTTGAAGATGAGCATCTCTAAAGAGTTTGACAAATGTGGATGCTGAGTTTGGTGACTCAGAAGATTTAAGAAATCATAATAAGTTCACAGTTCGTGTTCATGAACTATTTTTCTTCATGATGTTCTTGTATTGCTGTCCTGTACACAGCTTTATTTTCTGTTTTTCTCTTATAGTAAATGAGGATTCAGCTTGCTAACTACTCCCCACCCAACCTTGCCTGCCCTTTCCCTTCCCTCCCTTCTCAGAGAACTAGGATTCACAGAAAACCTCAGGTTTGAAAGGGCCGAACTATGGCTGAGTGTGTAGGCTGTAATCGCCAAAGACTGGAGCACAGCAGACCTGGTTCAAATTGCCATGCTCTGACCTAACAGCTAATACCGCAGATGAGTCGTTTAAAATTTAGGACCTTGGATTTTATCTTCCTCAAAATCAAAGTGGTAATACTTGACATCTAGAAATGGAGGGTAAATAATACAATCTAATGTATGTAAAGTACCTAGAACTGCATGCCTCAAAAATAGGCTAAGCGGAGGGTAGACCTGAGGGGCTCTTTTGAACAGTGAGGTATCACAAAGCTTGGCAAGACACGTTTTTTGCTGTAGAAAATAAAGCCGGTAAAAATACACCTTTCCCGTCTTCTCCCGACCCAGATCATTTTTTAAAAAGTTTCACCCAGTTCCAAGCTGCCCAGCTTGAGTCATGGCCTTGTTGGAGTAATTTGACTGCTTTGGCTGCCCAGTCCCCTTTCTGTTGAGGGTCTTTCGCTCAACAAGGAACACTGCCGTTGATGAGGCTTCCTTCTGAGTAGTCAATTACAATAACACTGTAGTTCTCATTCTTTGAAATTACTCCCAAGTTACCTTGATTGGAGTTTTCGGTGTCTTGAATTCCTCAGTCACTCATTTACAGAATTCTCAACATTTTATTTCTCCAGATGGCTAATCTCCCCCATCGAATGTGGATTTCACACATTTAGTCCTCAGGTGTCAACCTTGTTTCCCTTCTTTTAGCTTTCTTAAGATATAACTTTGTTGCAGAAATCAACTTGAGAATCTCCTTTTTTGTGAAGCCTTTCTGTAGTCCCCAGTCTGGTCAAGGTATGTTTGCTGTCCATTGTATAGAACAGTCCCCTTTCTTCCTGTTACAGGTTTGGCTCTCTGGAGGCAGACACCTCTGAGATGGAGTTTGGGGTGTAAAATGTTGATTGGGGATCAACACCTATGAAAGCAAAGGGAAGGAAGCAGGATTGGGCAGAGAGAGAAGTTATAGTGCCAACATGACAAAGATCTGGAGCAAATACTGCATGTCCAAGTTGTGCCATGTTAGACCAAAACAACCTGCCATTTATATCCCCACGTGGCTCTGTCCCCAGTACAGGCTGCCCTGGGAAGAGAATGTCTGCAGAGCAGCCAAGGTGGACCCTGGAAGAGCTGACTGAGACAGTCTGCTGACCACCCTCTCTGCATCTGGGCAGCAAGTCCTTCCTTCATTGGGGGATCTTTGGTTTCCGTCTTCACGTCTATCACATATGCAGAGTCCTTAGTGTCAGTTTCTTAGCCAACACCCTTGTGCTTGGTTCCTTGATTATTGTCTGACTTCCCCACAAGACTGTCATCCCCTAAACTCAGGCGCTGTGTGTGTTTTTGCACATCTCCAGCTTCTGGTGCATAATGGGGATGCAGTAAAAAGTCATAAATACACTTATCTTTGATTTCAATGTCTGGAGTTATTTCTAGTACTCTAGTCATCCCTATAAGCTGAAGAGCAGAAAACTCATATTTTCTGAGCCCCTCTTGGATGCCAACCACTGCATCCAACTGCAAAGTCACTTAGTTTTCACAACCACTTTGCAAGATGAAGTTATTGCACCCACTTGACCACTGAAGAGATGTAGTTCAGAGAAATGGAGCAACTCTGACTCTAGGACCTTCTAGTTTTCCAGTGTTCTGTACCCTGCCCCCCACCCCCACCCCCACCCCCAGATGCTGGTGAGGCTGGGCTTCCAGGCACCCTGGTGAGAGAATGCTGGGTTAGGACCTGGGTCTCTTCTGGCTTCCATATTGAGATTCGAACCCAAAGGACAATAGGCCACCCCCAAGTTGAGCATCACTGTAGCTACTCTACTTTTATGTTGCTGCCACACTGAAGTAAGAACACTCTCCTGTAACCAGAATACTCTGTTTCTTACAGCAAGCATCCTGGGGCTCCAAATCTTTCTGTGCTTTGCTCTTTCTGTTCCAGCCCCAAGAGCATATTCCAGCTATTGCCTGTGTTCTAGGTTCAGAGCTGTTACCCTTGCCAGCCTTGCATTCAGACCCCCAAAGTTTTCCTTTGGGTGCTCTTTCTTTCTCCCCCAGTAGGCGTTATGTTGGAGTTAGGGGCATCAGAAGCTCCCCTGTGCCCTCATTCTGCATGGAAGTCTTGACTGGCATCTGTCAGGATCAACCTTTCATTCTTTGTCCCTCCCCTGAGCCTCTCTGTATGCCTTCTATTCAGCAAGAGCCCCAGCCATACCCTGAGACTGCTGGCTTGTCCCCCATGTTCAAGTGGACACTCACTTGACTCAGCTTTTCTCTTTCACCCATGGTCTAGAAAAGCAGTGCTGAGGATATTAGTGCTAGAAAAATAAGAGAAATCCGGGGTTAGGGAGGGTATATAGAAAGGGGCTAGTTTGGCTCCAAATCATGAGGCATGTGATAAAAATAGGTGGCTGGGGACAGAGCTGTGGGAGTGGCACAAAAGCGGCAACCTGGTGGGGGAAAATCTCAGTCTGGGCTGGAGAAAGGCCTGTCCCTGGAAGGGGTGAGTCTGAACAGTGTGTGCAGAAGGGAAGGCACTTCTAATGTAGTATACAGTGTCAGTACAGAGTGGTGACTAAAGGCTTGGTTTGAGGTCCGACTGGATCTGAATCCACACTCCACCGCCGTGTGACCTTGAGCAAGTGACTTAACCACTCTCTGTGTAGTTTTCTGCTTTATAAAATCGGGACAATTAGGTAGCTATCTCATTGGGTTGCTGTGAGGATTAAATGGTTCTACGTTATCACCTGAGGATGTTTTTCCTTCCTTTTGTTCTTTAAGTGAACTTCTTATTATAGAGCAGTTTTAGATTCACAGGGATGTTGCAAAGAGCGCATGGAGTTTTCCGTTTCTTAGTGCATTTGTTCATAATGAATTAAACAATATTGATACATTTTGATTAATTAAAGTCTAAACCTTGATTCAAGTTTCCTTAGTTTTTATCTACTGCCCTTTATCTGTTACAGTACCCCATCCCATCCAGGATGCCACTTCTATTTAGTCACCATCTGTCCTTGTGCTTCCCTTGATGTAGCAGTTTACTTGCTTTTTTTGTTTTTGTTTTTGTTTTTTTAATGTTCGTTTATTTTTGAGAGAGACAGAGACAGAATGTGAGTGGGTTAGAGGCAGAGAGAGAGGGAGACAAGGGATCCGAAGCAGGCTCCAGGCTCTGAGCTGTCAGCACAGAGCCCGACGCGGGGCTTGAACTCACGAGCTGTGAGATCATGACCTGAGCCGAAGTCGGATGGTCAACCGACTGAGCCACCCAGGTGCCCCTGCTTTTTTTGTTTTTAATAGTAAAACATTTTTGATTGTTATTTTTTGGAGTACAGTTACACAATGTTACCTTAGTTTCTGGTGTACAACATAGTGATTTGACAAGTCGATACATTATTCTAAGCTCAATACAAGTGTAGCTATCACCTGTCACTGTCCAACACTGTTAGAATATCACTGACTATATTCCCTGTGCTGTGCCTTTTATCCCCATGATTTACCCATTCCATCATGGAAGCCTGTATCTCCCACCACCTGTCACCCATTTCCCCTTCCCTGCAGCCCCTCCCTTCTGGCAGTTATCAGTTTATTGTATTTACAATTCTACTTGTTTGTTCATTTGTTTTGGTTTTTAGATTCCACAGATGAGTGAGATCCTGTTTGTCTTTATCGGTCTGACTTACTGCACTTACCATAATACCCTCTAGGTTCATCCAAGGCAGATAGAAAGATCTCATCTTTTTATATGGCTGAGTAATTAGTATCCCTCTGTGTGTGTGTGTGTGTGTGTGTGTGTGTGTGTGTGTGTGTGTGTACGCATATCTATATATTTGGCATTTTCTTTATCTGTTCATCTACTGATGGACATTTATGTTGCTCCCATATCTTAGCTGTTGTAAATAATGCTGCAGTGAACATAAGGGTGCATTGAATTTTTTGAATTAGTGTTCGTTTTCTGTGGGTAAATATTTAGTAGTGGAATAGCTGGATCATATGGTATTTTAATTTCTAGTTTTTTGAGGAATCTCCATAGTGTTTTCGCAGGTGGCTGTACCAATTTACATTTCCAACAGTGGTGCAAGGGAGTTCCTTTTTCTTCACACACTTCCCAACACTCGCTATTTCTTGTCTTTTTGATTTTAGCTGTTCTGACAAGTGTAAGGTGATCTTTCACTGTGGTTCTGATTTACGTTTCCCTGATGATTAGCGCTGTTGAGCCATCTTTTCATGTGTCCACTGGCCATCTATAGGTCTTGAAAAAATGTCTGTTTAGGTTCTCTGCCTATTTTTAAATTGGATTGTTTGTGGGTTTGTTTTTGTTTTTGTTTTTGTTTTTTGGTGTTGAGTTGTATAAGTTCTTTATATATTTTGGATATTAACTGTTGATGCAAAGATATGTTATTTGCAAACATTTTCTCCTTTCAGTAAGTTGTTGTTTTTGCTGATTTGTTTCCTTTGTTATGCAAAAGCATTTTATTTTAATGTAGTCCCAATAGTGGTTTTTTTTTTTTTTTTTTTTTTTTTTTTTTTTTTTTTTTTTTTTTTTTGCTGGTGGTTCCCTTGCCTCAGGAGACATGTGTAGAAAAATGCTGTTAAGGCTAATGTCAAAGAAATTATTGCTTATGTTCTCTTCTAGGGTTTTTATGGTTTCAAGTCTCATATTTATGTTTTTAATCAATTTTGAGTTTATTTTTGTGTATGGTGTTAGGGAGTGGTTGAGGTTCATTCTTCTTTCAGTATGTGGCTGTCCAGTTTATCCAGCAGCATTCATTGAAAGGGCTGTTTTTCCCCTGTTTTATATTCTTGCCTTTTTTTTTTTTTTGGTCATAAATTAATTAGCCATATAAGTATGAATTTGTTTCTGGGCTCTCTATCCTGTTGTATTGATATATGTGACTATATTTGTGCCAGGACCATGCCACTTTGATTATTACAGCTGGGTAGTGTATCTTGGAATCTGGGATTGTGTTACCTATAGCTTTGTTCTTTCTCAAACTTGCTTTGGATATTTCGATATCCAAAATACAAATATTTGGGGTCTTTTCTGGTTCCATACAAATTTTAGGATTATTTGGGTTGCTTTTGTGAAAAAATGCTGTTGATATTTTGGTAGAGATTACATTACATCTATATATTGCTTTGGGCAGTGTGGACATCTTCACAATATTCTTCCCATCCATGAGCATGGAATATCTTTCCAATTGTTTGTGTTGTCCTTAATTTCTTTCACCAGTGTTCTATAGTTTTCAGAGTACAGGTGTTTTACTTCCTTAGTTAATTTTATTCCTGGATGTTTTATTCTTTTTGGTACAGAAGTAAATGGAATTGTTTTCTTAATTTCTTTTTTTTTGCTACTTAGTTCTTAGTGTATAGAAACAAAACTGATATTTATATTTTATATCTTGCAACTCTACTGAAGTCCATTTATCCGTTCTGATAATTTTTTGGGTACAGTTTTTAGGTTTTCTGTTATACCGTCCTATAGATAGTGACAGTTTAACTTCTTCCTCATCATTATGGATGTGCTTCTTATTTCTTTTCCTTAGCCGATTGCTGTGGCTAGGAATTTTGGTAGGGTTGAATAAAAGTGGCAAGAGAGGACATCCTTGTCTTGTTTCTGACCTTAGAGGAAAAGCTCTGTTTTTCATCACTGAAAATGATGTTAGCTGTGGGTTTTTCATATATGGCCTTATTGTGTTTTCATATGTTCCCTTCAGACACGCTTTGTTGAGAGTTTTTATCATGAACGGAAGTTGAATTTTGTTAAATGCTATTTCTGCATCTGTTGAGATAATCCTATGATTTGTACCCTTCACTGTATTGATGTGGTGTGTCATGTTGTTGGATTTACAAATATTGAACCATTCTTGCATCCTCAGAATAAACCCATTTGATCGTGGTGAATGATCCTTTTAATATTTTGTTGAATGGTGTTGGGTAATATTTTGAGGATTTTCGCATGTATGTTGATCAGGGATATTGGCCTGTAGTTTTCTTTTTTTGTGTGCTGTCTTTGTCTGGTTTTGGTATCAAGGTAATGTTGGCTTCACAGAAAGTATTTGGTTGCTTTTCTCCTATTTCTGGACTAGTTTCAGGAAAATAAGTTTTTCCTCTTGAAAGGTTTGTTTTTTGGAAGTTTCTTGAATACCAATTCTATTTCTTTACTAGTAATTGGTCTATTAAGATTTTCTATTTCTTCCTGATTCAGTTTTGGAAGATTGTATGTTTCTAGGAGTTTACCCATTTCTTATAGGTTGTCTGATTTGTTGTCATATAATTTTTACAGTATCCTCTTAGAATCCTTTGTGTATCTGTGGTGTCAGTTATTTCTCCTTTTTCTGATTTTGAGTTGCCTTTTTCTTGATGACTGTGACTAAGTATTCTTTTTTTTCAAAGAAGCAGCTCGTGGTTTCATTGATCTATATATTTTTTAGACTCTGTCATTTATTTCTGCTCTGATCTTTATTATTTCATTCTTTCTCCTCTTGGGTTTTGTTTGTTCTTCTTTTTCTAGTAACTTGTAAGGTTAGATGGTATATTTTAAAATTTTCTTTCATGAGGTGGGCCTGTGTTGCTATAAACTTCCCTTTTAGATCTGCAGTTGCTGTGTCCCAAATATTTTGGAGCAACTTGTTTTCATTTTTCTCCATTTATGTTTTGATTTCTTCTTTGTTTTCTTCATTGACCCATTGGTTGTTCACTAGCATGTTATTTAGCCTCCATGTGTTTGTCTTTTAGTGTTTTTTTTTTTTCCATGTGATTTCTAGTTGAGTACATTTGTGGTCTGAAAAGATGCATGGTGTGATTTCATTCTTCAGTTTATTGAGACTTGTTTTGTGGTCTACCATGTGATTGACTGTGTAGAATGTTCTATGTGCACTTGAAAAGAATGTGTATTTTGTTTTTGAATGGAATGTTCTTGATATATCTGTTATGTCCAGATGTATACAGAGTGTGTCATTCAAAGACACTATTTCCTCCTTGATTTTCTGCCTGGATCATCTGTACATTGACACAAATGCAGTGTTTAAAGTTCCCTCCTATTATTATATTACTGTCAGTTTATCCCCTTATGTCCATTAATATGTGATTTATGTATTTAGGTGCTTCAATTCTGGAGTACATAGATATTTACAGTTGTTAAATCTTCTTGTTTGATTTATCCTTTTATCATTATGAAATGCCCTTGTCACTTGTTACAGTCTTTGTTTTAAAGTCTGTTTGGTCTGATATGAGTATTGCTATCCTGGCTTTCTTTTTGTTTCCATTTGCATGGTAAATGCGTTATCATCCCTTCATTTTCAGTTTGTATGTCTTTAGGTCTGAGACGAGCCTCTTGTAGGAAGTGTATATATGGGTCTTTTTTTTTTTTTTTTTAAATCCATTCTGCCATATGTCTTGTGATTGAAGCATTTAGGTCTTACATTTAATAATAATAATAATCGTAATAATTGCTATTATTTAAATTTTAGATAGTGAGTGGGGGAGAGAGACGGGGGGAGAGAGAAATCCTAAGCGGGCTTCCTGCTCAGCATGGAGGCTAATGTGGGGCTTGATCCCACAGCTCTGGGACTGAAATCAAGAGTTGAATGCTCAACAGACTGAGCCACCAAGATGCCCCACATTTAAGTAATTATTGATTGATATGTACTATTGCCATCTTTTGAACAATTTTCTTTTCTATTTTGTTAATTGTTTTCTGGTTGTTTATGTAGTTCTTGTTCTCTTTGTGATTGGTGAGTTTCTGTAGTGGTATGTATGACTTTACATTGTGTATACCTATTGAGGTTTTGGGATTGTGGTTACCATGAAATTTACATATAACATCCTAAATATATAGCATTCAATATTAAGTTGATGGTCACTGAAGTTCAAAGACCTTGTAAAAATATTTTTTTATCAACTTCCTCCATGTTTTTTGTATAGGCTGTCCTATTTTACATCTTTTTATTCATAATTTTCTTCTAATTATGCCTTTTTCCATTCCACTTAAGGAAGACCCTTTAATATTTTTTGTAAAGCTGGTTTAGTGGTGATGAACTTTAACTTTTGTTTGTCTAGGAAACTTGATCTCTCCTAGAAATCTGAATGATAATCTTGCTGGGTAGAGTATTCTTGGTTGTAGGTTTTTTTGCTTTCAGCAGTTTGAATATATCATATCACTTCTTTCTGACCTGAAAAGTTTCTGCTGAAAAATAAGCTGGTAGCCTTATGGAGTTTCCCTTGTGCATAACTTTTGGCTTCTCTCTTGTTCTTTTAAAATTCTCTGTTTGTCTTTAACATTTTACATTTAATTATCATGGGTTGTGGTGTGGTTTTCCTTGTGTTCGTCTAGTTTGGAACCCTGTTCTTCTAGAACCTGGATGTCTATTTTCTTCCCTATGTTAGGGAAGTTTTCAGCTACTATTTCTTCAAATACATTTTCTTCCCCTTTCCCTTTTCCTTCTGGAAATGTTTGTTCACTTGATATTGTCCAAAAGATCCCTTAACCTATCCTTGTTTTTTAAAATTCTTTTTTCTTTTTGCTGGTCAGTTTGAGGGCATTTCCATTATCCTGTCTTCCAGATCTCCAATCCATTCTTCTGAATCTGCTAGTCTACTCTTGATTCCCTTTAGTGTATTTTCCATTTCAGTTATTGTATTCTTCACCTCTCAATGGTTTAAAATTTTTTTTCTCTTTATTGAAAGTCTCCCTGAGTTCTTCCACTCTTCTCTCCAGCCTGGGCGAGCCTCTTGATGATCATTACTTCAAGATCTTTATCAGGCATCTTTCTTATTTTCATTTCATTTAGTTCTTTTTCTGAGGTTTTATATTATTCTTTCTTGTGGAGCATATTCCTCTGGTTCATTTGATTGACTTTCTGTGTTTCTATGAAGTAGGTGGAACTGTTCTTCTAAACTTGAAGCAATGGTCTTGTATATGGTCATTCCTTCTGTAGACAGTGTGTGCTTAGTGACTTCTCCTGACTGGTGGGAGCTGTGGCTTGCAGAGCTGTAGGTCATGGGTATTCCATACTAGGTCTGCTCTGGTGTGGTTACTGGAGCTGGAGTGGGTGCAGGCTGGGGCAGTCTTGAGACTCTCTGCACAGGTGGTACCCTAGCAGGACAGGTGTACCTGATGGGGGTGCAAGCTGAGGGGTCCCAAGGCTCTTCACACTGAGAGTGCCATGGCAGGACAACTAAAGATGAAGTGGGTGTGGGTTGATGTGGTACATGGGTCTTCCGTGGAAAGTGTGCCCTGGCAGGGCAGATGAAGATGAAGCAGATGTGAGCTGGGGTGTCTCGGTACTCTCCACATTCAGGGTCCCTGGTGGGACAGCTGAGGGTGAAGTGGGTGCGGTCTGGGGTGTCCCAGAGTACTTAGCACAGGGTGTCCCCTGGCAAGACAACTGGAACTTAGGCCAATGCAAGCAGTGGTGTACTAGGGTGCTCTGTCTGGGGGTTCCCTGGTGGGTTGGCATGACCCAAAGCAGGTATAAGCTGGGAGTTCTTGGTGTGCTTCATGCATGTGGCACCCTGACAGGACACCTGGATCCAAATCAGGTGTAAGCTGGGAGTTTTGGGAGTACTTTGTTCCAGGGGTGCCCTCCAAGGCATCTGAAGCTGAAATGGTGGGTCTGAAGTGTTTCAGGGTGCTGTGCACTTGTGTCACTGAAGGTTGGAGCTTTTGTGAGTGCTGATCAGGGGTATCTTGTCTGCACCGCCCAGTGGCCACCTTGTTGGGAAGGCTGTGACTGGTATGGGTTAGGCACCCTGGACTCCAAGGAAGCAGGCTGATTAGGGTGCCTAGATCCTGCCCTGGTCTGTGTTTTCCAGGTGGATGGGGTGTGTTAAGTTGTGTCTGCCAGCCCCTCTCATCCAGAGGAAGTTCCAACAGCTTCTTAGCCATTTGACAGAGTTTTAGGGCTGGCTTTTTAAATACTTTTATAGTTCTTTTATCCTTTTAGAGTGTGCGGGGCTGGTGTGTCTTAGATACCCAGTACTTGCTTAAGTGGCAAGCCAGCCCTGGCATCCAGACACTGCTCTGGTGTTTGCTTTCAATGGGGAGGGGGGATTTTAACCTTGCTGCTCACCAGTCCTTCTGACCTAGAGAGTGTTCTAGTAGCTCTTCCACAGTTTGATAGAATTTGAAGGATGGATCTTTTATAAACTTAATGCTCTTTTAAACTTTAGCTTTTTTTCCATGCCCAAGGACAGGCAAATCTGTTCCTACTCCGTCAGAACTAACCCTCCCTATTGCAGTTCTCAGCATCAGGGGTGGGGCTTCTCTTCATTACCATGTCCCAGTCTCCCTTGTATTGTGCAGAAGCTGTTCAGTCAGCCCTCAGCTCTTCTTGAGGAGGAATTGCTCCATAAATAGTTACAATTTGGTGAGTTCTGTGGAGGAGGTGAGTCCAGAGTCGTCTTATGTCGCCATCTTGGACTGGAAGCCCAGTAGTTAATAGTTTCCTTTTTGATGACCTTGACAGTTTTGAGGAGTACTGGTCAGCTATTTCATAGACTGTCCCTCAGTTGGGATTTTTCTGATGTTTTTCTCATTTTTAAACTGGGGTTATATGTTTGGGGGAGGAAGACTCATGGATTTTTTTTTTTTTTATACTTTGGGTTATAATCTAGTACTACATTTTCTGGTTGCTCTAATCATACCAGCTTTGTCAGATGGGAGCTCTCAGCTGGCTACAGTGACAGGGATTTTAAGTTTGATTCAACTTCATCAACCCAATGACTTGTTTGGATTTGATAAACTAGGCAGCTGGGGTTCTGAGCAGGGGTTGCCTGTGCACTCACTGCCTTTGACCATGATTAGATTCTTCCACTTGCCAGAATGTGTCAAGCCATGTCCCCTGCAGGTTTTTCTAGCCTCTACACATGGAAATTCTTGGAGTAGAGTCAAGTTTGTTCACTTTGTTGCCTTATCTCCTCTCCCTGTTCACACTGTAAATTCTGTTTGAACAACTGGGAAAGAGCCACCCACTCTAGGAGCAAGATTAATGAAGAAATATAGTTTAATGTACCATTTCTTTAGCCCCACAATGCTAGCATTTCTTATAGTTTGAAACTTTTCTAACGAAGCACTAGACAGGCTTATTTCCCAGGTAAGTTTTACATTCATGGGGCTGATGAACCCATAATTCAATGTATGCATAACTCCTGGTTGGAGTACTTCCATTTCCTTAATTATTTGCTTGCAGATTTGCTCTAATCTCAGGACTGTGTGAGCTCCCAGAAGGCAGAGACTGTATTTTATACATATTTGTGAATCCTTTGTCTAGCACAGTTCTGTATTAGAGGCTTTACATAATTGATTAAATGAAGAAGTCAGGATTGGAAAAGTAATTAATTTGTTTACCTGGTTTGGTGAACTTAAAATCTTACAATCAATATATATAATAAAACTTACATTTAAGGAAAGTCTTAGGTTGTCCCCCTTCCTTCCTATGTTGTAGTATTTTATTATCTACCTCTTGAAGCACTTTTGAAAAAAGAACACTGATTTTAGTACTCATTTTCTATAGCTGAATTTTCTCATTTGTCAGAACTTTGCCCATTTTTTTCAGATCTTTATACCTTTTCTTTTCTGTCAGTGCTATTTTTCTTAAGGTAACCATCTTTTGAACAATTTTCTTTCTATTTACCATTTCATTTCTTCTCCCCCCTCCTTTTCTCTTACTCTGGGAGTATGTTGCTCAGTTTCTTTCAAGCTTTAACATCAAGGGGTTTGATGAATATATTAGCTCTGTTTATTGCTGGATGTCTATATAAAGAATAAACAAGCCTCTGAGACCCAAGTGTGAATGAAGCAAGGTTGTCAATGAGGGACCCAGAAGGGAAGGAAGAGGTTTGTTCCTGCTGTTGAAATTAACTGCTGTTGTTACTTGGTATGAGCAGATCATGGGCTCCAGACTTGCTCGGCAAATCAGTGCTCGCTTTCCTGTGGTGATAGCAGTTCCTAGCTGGGAGAGACCTTGGTGATAAATACCTGTCCAGGTTGTGTTGGAATGACAATATATTAGCTTTTGAAGGTCATGCTTCTTTCTTCCCTTCACAGTATGCTTTAACCTGTTACTGGGAGGTGACTTTATTTGCTTCACGGCTTTTTTTTTTTTTTGTCCTGTGGACGAATCAATGTGGTTGTGAAAAGGTCAGTAGCTTTTGAAATGCCTTAGGACTGTAATGGAATGTAAGGCCCATTTTCAAGATTCCCCTCCACCCCCCTTTTTCCTTCCCCTCCCACTAAGAATCGATTCCAGAGCCCCATCTGTGCTTTCCGTCTAAATGGTTCTTCTTTACAGGTGTTAACATTGCATTTAAGTAAAATATGACATTGGCCTGTTTTAAGCAGGCACATCCTGTTGGAAACACAGTATGTTCTCCATTCCCACAAACCTCCTGGTAATTATCCTTGTAGTGTCACCATTTCCAGGTGACTGTTTGGCTACATAAATGGCCATATAGGCCTCATTTTTGTGGATATAATGTATGGAGCTTTTGTGTCTGCACAAAAGCTGTAGGATCCTGTAAGTGTCTGCCTTGTGTGCTTCCAGTATTGGCAGAAACTAACTATGCCCTGCAGATCCTGCATTGGAAAGAGGCTCTTCTATTGTGGTGCTTATTGGCATTACTGGACACCAATGGATGGATACCAGATAATATATCAGAACCTAACCTTTCCAGTCACATTTTGTGTTAGGACTGACAGGGCCATTCAGGGTAAGGTGAGTGTAATTACATTCTTTTTAAGGGCAGATCAGTTTTGGTTTAATTCACTATCTCCCTTCCAATAGCTGAGGATAAAGGAATTACCTAGAGAAGCTTTGGAATATATCCTATGAGTAAACGTATTGCTTACTCCTTTTTATGCCTTGGAACCATTTGGTTGGAAGCACTTTGTAAACGCCAACCAATCATACTTTGAATAGCCAGTAAGTCCCTAAATCCCTATGAAAGGCACACAGATGTGACATGATTTAGTTCCACTATGTTTCTAGTTTCCTCTCTCCATTCTCATCTGCAGGTACTCTTTGTTCTAGCCATGGTGGAGAAATCCAGGTTCCTGTAACAAACCCTGCCCTTTACCTCTTACTGCCTTTGCACCTGCTGTGCTCCTACCTTAAGTTACTTCTGCACACTGTGGTTTCCCGGTCTGTATTACCAGCAGAAAAACTCCAAGCTGCATTCAAGACCCATCCTTATTAAACCTTCAGTGACCCTCTCCTTCCCCATGTGTAGAATTAACCATTCCTAACTTAATGCCACACTTCTGCTTGATACATTGTTGCACCTATCATGATACCTGACAATGTTTTCCTCTATGTGTCTGTCTAAACCAGTGCTATCGCATAGAACTTTCTGCAATGAGGGGGAATATGTCCATTATGGTAACCAGCAGCCACATGTGGCTGTTGAACACTTGAAATGTGGCAAATACAAATGAACTGAGACTTTATATAGTTGGTTGTTGCTACCATATTGGACAGTTCAGTTCTAGACCATAGTTTTTGAACTTTACCATGTATTGAAATAACGTGGAGGGCTTATTAAAACACAGACTTCTAGGGCTCAACCCCAGAATTACTGATTCAGTTGGTCTAGGGAAGGGCTTGATAATTTGCATTTTTAATAAGTTCCTGGGTGATGCTGATATTTCTGATTGAGGCTTTATACTTTGAAAACTAGTGGTCTAGACCAGTGTGGTAAATTACAGCCTCTGGGCTAAATTTAACCAGCTACCTATCATTGAATATGTTGTATTAAAAGATCATTTACATTGTCTACAGCTACTTGCATACCACAATGACAGAGTTGAGTAGTTGCAACAGAGATCATGACTTGTAAAGCCAAAAATAACTTGCTATGTGACCCTTTATTTGTTATTATTTTTTAAAGTTTTTATTTACTCTGTGTGTGTGTGTGTGTGTGTGTGTGTGTGTGTATGAGAGAGAGCGGGGTGGGGGGGGGACTGCATATGCGCAAGAGCAGGGGAGGGGCAGAGAGAGAGGGAGACAGAGAATCCCAAGCAGGCTCCGTACCATCAGTGCAGAGCCCGATGTGGGGCTCCAACTCACAAACTGCAAGATCATGACAGCTAAAATCGAGAGTTGGACAGTTAACCCACTGAGCCACCTGGGCTCCCCGACTTGCTATCTGACCCTTTACAGAAAGAGTTTGCTGCTCCTTGGCCTCTTTGAATTTGCCTTTGTTGTCTCTTTAGCTTTGGCCCTTTCTACAATGCCTGGTGCAGAGCAGTCACTGCAGGAATGCATGAAGCGTTGTGTAGGATCCCAGTTGAGTATAAATACTGGATTTATTTATGACAAATTGTTTCAAAACTTATAAAAAGCCTATAACAATATATTTCCTTTGTTTTTACTTGAGGCATTTAAAATTCACGTCTCTTAGCAATTTGATCAAGGTGAAAGCTTTGAGTAAAGGACTATGAAATGGAGAAACCACATTATTTTGAAAGGTAGGAATATCCTATTCAATATATTAGTAGTAGTAGTAGTAATATTTTACAGTAATATAATTGGAAAGCTATTTTATCCTGAAACTGGTAGGATGACCTTTCCTTGAGATTGGAAAGAATAGCTTTTATTTTTTTTTAATTTTTTTTTAACGTTTATTTATTTTTGAGACAGAGAGAGAGAGCATGAATGGGGGAGGGTCAGAGAGAGGGAGACACAGAATCTGAAACAGGCTCCAGGCTCTGAGCTGTCAGCACAGAGCCCGCCGCGGGGCTCGAACTCATGGACCGCGAGATCATGACCTGAGCTGAAGTCGGCCGCTCGACCGACTGAGCCACCCAGGCGCCCCTGGAAAGAATAGCTTTGACGACCCTCTCCTACCACCTCTGCTGGGCCCTTGTAGGGCAAAGAATAGGGGAGCTTCCAGATTGGTTTCTCTTTGCACTCCCTCCAGGTCACTGAGTCTCAGGTGTGCTGACCAATTACAAGGTCCATAGACCATTAACTAAGAGCTTTTTGGAGTCCCATTAAGGTGAAGATTGTGTAGCCTGTAAGCACTTTTTTCTGTCTTGTTTCACATGGTTTATTTGGGCAAAAGAACGTTAAAACAATCTTAATTTACCAGCCTGTAAAGCTCTTATCCAACCAAAACCTGGAAGTTGTCCTTGGTCTCTTCCCTAATTTCTCATATCAGCATAGTGGTTAAATAGGGAGACCTTGTAATTGGAATGTCTAGCTCCAAGGTTCTGGCTCTACTCACGATGAGCTGTGTCACACTGAGAAAATTATTCAATTCTCCATAAGGTCGCCTAAACTTTCTGTGCCTCCCTTTCTATGCTGGATTCTTCGTGGTGGACCTGGCACCACTACCATCATCCCTTCTTAGAGGCTCTATCTTCACCATATTACAGAGAGGAAGGAAAATTTCCCCAAGTTCCCTTTTCCTGTATGATTTTGGGTTAGAAACAGCCAATTACAGGCACCTGTACACGTGTTGGGAGGCTGGAGAGAAGCTACTCTTTTCCAGAAGCATTTACAATGGACACTTGGGTGGATGTGAAAGCCCTAGCAATTTTCCAGTAAGCTCTTGAGAGGGACCTGTTTGCTGCTGTAGCTTCGGGCACTGGTGGGAGCTACCCAGAGATTCTTACACTTTGAGTGGTTTCCTGGTGAGCTTCTGAAATAACTGACTTTACTGAGATAGTCTGAGATCCTTGGTGGTTCCTTCTTTTACTGCCATAGTCCAAGCTGTATGAACACCTGTAATTAATTCCTTTTCATACCTGACATAGTATTTTCATTAGTAAATGCAAATAATAACAGTGGCTGCCTTATAGTATTAAATGAAAAAAAATTAGATACCCAGAGCTCTTTGAACATATTCTATATTAGTTTATTAATTTTTGTGTGTGTTTCCCCCATTCTCTTTTAGGCTTTGAACTCCACTACATTCTAGACACCCTTCTGGGGAACCTTCTCTGCTTTCTGTCTTATTTGCATAATGTATCTGTTCCTTACATTTCCAGCCGATTGACACTTCTAAATGCAAATGTGACCGTGTCTGTCTTCTCCTTACTATCAATAGCTCCCATTATCTGTTAGGTGAAGTGTGAGAAGATTAATGGTTCCATGGAATGGAAGACAAAAGTTGGCCATGGTAGACCATTTGTCTACTCATAGCCTGTGCTGTAGCCCTACTGAACTTCTTCACAATTCTAGAACATGTGCCTTTGCACATGCTGTTCCATCTGCTAGGAAGATCCTTCTGTCTTTTGCCCACCTGCTTAACTTCTCCATCTTTAATATTTTGCTTAAACATACCATGCTTACCTCAGAGTATTCAAATTAAATATTTACATGTGGTCTTTTCCTTAATTATGTATGATATTTGGGTCAAAAGCTTTTTCTAATTTTTCTTGGTATCTCTAGCCCAGGGACTAGGATAGGATAGGTTTCAATAATACATGTTCAATGAATGAATGATCAAACACTTTCATACGAACATAGATCCTACAGCTTCCAAAGGAGTACACTTGGCCACAGGGGTTAGAGGCCATGGTGTTACAGGTTCTGTCATCCAGTAAAGGCTGTGTCTGAGGACATGGAACAATAGGAAATATTTTGGCCAGTGGGTACAAAGACTGATCTGTTAAACCAATAGTGGCTGGAAACAAGCTGTGAATGCTATTGTGGCTCTAGTCGTCTCAGATGTTTGGGTTTGATCTTCCTGATTAGGACACTGTTTGATTCTTCAGGGTATACAGTTTTCCACTCCGTCAGTCTGGCTATTGCCACTCGCTGTTTCAGAGTGTCAGGCACCTGAGATCATGACTGCCTGGTAGCAAAAGAAGTCCTTGGCTGATGATGTAAAGGTAAAACCAAAGCGTAATGGAATGTGCTACTGTTTCCCTACAAGCTGGTGCAAGAGAAGATGTATATTTTTAGTGACTCTTCAGCCCTACTTAGAAATTTTTAGCAAGTGTGTTACTGTAGGAATGCTTAGATCTATTATTTACCAGATGGTATGAGTTAGAGATGGATGAAGTGTGGCAGAATCTTTGTTTGTTTCTCATTTGCATAGGCTGCTTCCAATTCAGCTCCTGTATTCCACTTCGAGTATTGCCAATGTTTGGACATCTCCCACTCTCTACTCAAGATAATTTAGTCATCAGAAGGCAGTTGAGAAGTTTTCACTTTGCTTTCTGCTTTAATTGGTCTTTGGAATGCTTTATTCCCCTGGGGGCATGGCGGGGAGCTATAGTAAAGTTAGATGTAAAAGGTCTGGACCTGAGTCCTAGATCTACCATGAACTAGTTTTGCGACTTTGGACAAATTACTTAACCTTTCTGAGTCTCATGTTCATGCTCTTTTAAATGAGAATGATTATAATCAGTCTTCTTAACTCCTAGGGTATGTTAATCTGATTAAAGGCTTTCTAGTTCTAGGGCAGAACTAGGTCCAGTACTTCTTTTTTTTTTAAAGGAACGAGCCATTACACAGGGAACATGGACTTCCAAGCAGTGATTATGACACTGCGGTATTTTGACACCACATCCTTTCCTGCTAACATCCAGTGGTGGAAGAAAGGGTGAGTGTATGTGGGGTTTGGAGGTTAGGGATTTCCACCATTCCAGGAGGAGTATGGTTTACTCTGATGGAAGAAGGGGAGAGTAGAGTCATTGTATGCTGGAAGTCCTTGTTGTCTGGTTAGGGACTACATGTAATTTAGTGGTTCTCAACTGGGGGAGACTCTGCCTCCCAGAGTACGTTTGGCAATGTCTGAAGAGATGTTTGATTGTTACAACCATAGGAAAAGGTGGAGGGGGGAATGCTACTGGCATCTAGTAGATGGTGGCCAGGGATCCTGCTAAGCATCCTGCAATGCGTGGGACAAGCACCCACAACAAAGAACTATCTGGACTCAAGTGCAAATAGTCGTGCTGTGGTTGGGGAACACTGATGTCCTATTTAGTCCTGTCCCACAGTTGTAGGACCAATCAGGATGAGTTGCATCAGGATGGAGAGAACCCAGAGGAGGTGATGAGCACTCGGAGTGCCCTGCCTGAAGGCCATTTCTTGGTTTGGTCCGGGACCCCACTCCTGAATTCTCCAGGTTTTCAGCCTAAGGAGCCCAATACTTATGACATGAACTTGCATTAGACTCTTCTTTGCTCATTGTTCACCCTGGAATAGTGTCTTTTATTAGTATAATCTAGTGATTAAGAATATGGGCCTTGCAGATGGAGTGCCTACTTTGAATCCTGGCCTGTTATTTACTACCCAGCCATGTGACCATAGACAACTTTCTGTGGCTTTGCTGGACTGTAAGATGGAGATACTACTATCCATCTCATACAGTTGTAGTGTAATTAACACATGGAAATAATATAGGGAAATAATAAATAGCTAGACTGGTACTTGGCACTCTGTAAGGATTAACAGATGTTGACCATCAAGTACATGACTGTCTTCTGCAGCCAGTACACGTTAATACAGCACCACTATGTGGCCCCCATATCATTTCAGTTCAGTTGGCCAAAACCTTATTTCATGCCTTACTTTGTGCCAGGCAGTGCTGAGCAGGGAGAAATAAAAGATTTCCCTAAGGAACCAGCAGGCATGGAAGTAAACGTGTTACTGTTGAGTCGAGTGAGTCTGGCCAACCTGCATGTGCTCTGCTGTGGCAGCTCCAAGTTGGGAGTGGTTAATTCTGTCTGCAGCCATCTGGGAATAAAGTTGTTGTCGTTATTGTTGTTGTTTTCCATTTTAGAAGGTTAGTTTTTAGAAGATGGCAAAGCAGATGGGGAGAATGGGTTTCCACATAGAAAGGGGAAAGTTCTTACTGTCTACACCCACGATGGTGTATCTCTTGAACCTTGTCCACTTCTAAGCTGCTTAGTCTCCGTGACTGGTGTCACTGAATCCTCCTCTGCTCCACAATAGCAGGAAGATGTCACTCCTTCTTGTCTGTTTCCACTTTCTATGCTTTAATAAATAGACTTGTGTCTGAAAAGACATCTTTGTGTAGGAGGGCCTCTGAACATCCTCCTTTCATCCCTTTCCTGGTTGGAAAGAGATACCACTGTAGGAAGCCCCAAAACGACCACTAATTTTGGGAACCCATGCAGTAGACCAGCTGGACGTTGTTTCAAATGTCAGTGATCTGTGGAAATGTTTAATCTGGTTCACCCTCATGATGATCAGGAAAAAAATTCTTTCTGGTAGGGATCCACTGGCTGATAGTACAGAGGGAAAGTTAGGACTTAAAAAAAAAAATTTCTTTCCTGGAGTTTTTAGGACTTCAAAAAGGTACCCAAGCTGCAAAGTGCCCTTAATACAGAGAAACAGGGATTATGTTTTGCTTCCGACTGTATTTTAATGAGCTACATTTGCCTTAAGAGTTGAGATCAATGTATTTACATATCCAGTTTTAGAGCCAGTCTCTTAAGCCAACCCGCACATCCTGAATACAACGTTAAATAGTGAGGTTTGGCTTGATGGGGTTGGGGGAGGGGACGGGTGTCAATCCGAAGAGAGCTTTTAAAACTTTAATATCTCTTTCATGCTTGTCTGAGAGTGTGAAAATGTGAGTGAATCATCAATTAATTATGGCGCATGCAGTTGTGGATAATTGCTCGTTCTCTTTCAAAAAAACTACGGTCCCCCAAGTAGTTGCTTGATTTTAGGCACGGGGTTTAAAAATTCAACCTATTTTTGTCATGCAAGCAAGGCTCGTGGAAGGCAAGTCAGATGAAAGCTTTATTATTGCTAATGATGATTTCATACCTTTAGAGAAACACCTGTGTTGCTTGCATGCTAGTGACTGTTCTCCTTTGAATGCATGCAGATTGCATTATGTACACAGTACTTGGCCTCTTTTCTTGCATTGCAAGTTACGTCTGAGATGTGACATGGTACTTTCAGAGTGGTGACAGGCCTGTTTGCAAATTTGTTTATAGTAGTTATGCTGTCAAAAGCATGTGCTATTTTCACTTGAATTCCAAGGGGACTAATTTCATTAGCACCATGTTTGGACTGACCCACGGTGAGACTAAGAAGCAAACTAAGCTTCTGTCTTTGATATCAGACCTTCTCCACTCTTTTCTGCCTTAACGAAAAGTGTAGTTTCAGGGTTCCTTAACCCGGTATGATTGCTGGTTTTTGTTTTTGTTTTTTCATTTTCTTGTTTTGTTTTTCCCGTTTTGTTTTATAAGGGCCTGCCCAGTGCATTAGAAGGTGTTGAGTAGCATACTTGACCTCTATCCCCTTGATGCCAGTACCATGCACTCCTCCACTTCTGACCTCTAAAAATGTCTCCAGACATTGCAGAAAGCTCTCTAAGAGGCAAAATTACCCCCATTTGGAAACATCTGTGCTATTTGATACTCCATTTGTACAGAAAAGAAAGAAATCTATTACACCATGACTCTCAGTTATATGCCAGGTGGTGCACCAGGTTGTTTAACACAGCTATCTACAGTGAATTGAATATATTGATTGGTCCACGCAAGCCCTATTTTATGCCTGTGGTCCCACCAAAATTGTTAATAGTACCCCCTTTCACTTTCAAAAATGTACAGATTTAAATTATAAAGTTTCCAGGCAATTGAATTTTGAGCAAGTTGTAATTACAGAAAAGGGCATTAGCTCAGAAATTCAAGAGATTTATCAAAGGTGAGGGCGTACAGCTACTAAATTGGGTTGCTAAACCTTGAAATCAGTACTGTGTAAGTCCCAAGCACTATTGGTGGTTTTGCTTTTTTCCCCTGATTTCCCCATAGTGATCTATAGTAACTCTTAATACTAACAGGCTTTTAAGACTATCCATGGTAGAAGATACTGGAAGAGTTCATCCTTCACAGCATCCAGAAGGGAGAAGAGAGAATTTAGAGTTGGGCTGTCCCTCCTAGGATCAAATCTGAGTTTCAGCTTTTACTTTTCAGTGGCCTTGGGAATGTGCTCCCTGTATTTGTGCCTCTATAAACTAGAGATGATAGTTGAACACAACTATCATAAGCATTAAATTAGGTAACATATGTGTAGTATGGTGGCTGACATGTATTAAGCACTCAGTAAATTGTTGGTAATTAGATTTCAAGATAAAAAGGAAAGTGGTGATAGGCACGAAGGGTCCTTAGCAAGGGTTACTTGCCACTGTCTTCTGGCTCCCATGAGGGGTCTGCATCTGAAAAGAATATTCACTGAAATTTTGTAACCCAAAGCTAAAGCTATTCCTCCCTTCCTAGGATAGTTCCAATTTATAGGAAATTGTTGAAAAGCAGCAGAAACAAAATGCCATACAGATCAAGGTCATGGATCTGTAAAGGTGAGGTTTCACTTTGCATGGTTTAGGAGAGGGAGTGCTGAACCTGGCCTTGGAAGCCCAGCAATGGTTCTGTTGATAGACAAGCAGCTGTTTGATCTTGAGTAAGTCCTTTCCCTTCTTTGAGCTGTCGTTTTGCCACTGTAGGAAGAATTAGGCTAAGCTTTGATATCTTCCTACCCATTAAAAAGACACACACACACACACACACACACACACACACACAAATTAATAGCTAGGTAAAGTCCCAGCTTTACCACTTAAAATTGTACTTTCCCAACTTCATCATTCAAGTAGAAATAATAATAGTTTCTATCTTGTAGGATTGTTTTGATCAGTAACTGCATATATATTACTTATAAGAGTGACTTGCACATGTCAGATCTCAACAACTGCTTGCTTCTATTCTTATTATCCCTCATTAAGGAGGCTGCATTTTATGGTTGAAAAACATGAAACAAAACAAATCTCCCAAAATAAGACGTGGCAAGGCAACAGGATCCTCTCTCTATTTAGGTTCAAAGACTTATTCAGTAGTTTCAACTGCCATGGATTTGAGTAACCCATTTTCCTTCCTTTTTCATCTTGCCTGTTTATGTAAATTGTGGCTTATTCAATGAGAAAAATTCACCAAAAACTTATCTTCCCATCTCATGAATGAAGTGTTTTCTGTTCATTACAACTTGCAGTGATCTCTCTGCCACAAACTTTAAGTGTTGAATCATGTCAGTCTTACTTATTCATGGAACACTTGAGGCCGTGCTTGTCCCACATGTTAATAACAGTGCTGTATAAATCAGAAAAAGTTACTGCTCCCAACGAGCTTGTGTTCAGGACCATGGCCTATATACTATTTTTAAAATTTTCATGTATCGTCTTTTACTCTCTGCTGGATTTTGTTTCTGCTGCTTTTCCAGGGCTTGACATGGTGTTTTTTGCATCCGCTATGGGTGCTTAAAAAGTACTCAAGGGGTAATAATTATAGAAACTGTAGCCCTTCTTTTCTGAACCTTTCGAGTACCAGACTTTATGTTTCGTAGGCAATGTCTCATTCCTCACAGTGCAGAGAAGTTGGTTTTACTCTCTTCATTTGAGAGTCAAGGAAGTAAAGACTCAGCAAGTTAACTTCCCAGTATCACAGACCTGGGTAGTGGAAGAATCTGAACTTGAATCCAGGTATATTTCATTCTAACATCCATGCTCTAACATGTTGTGCTATACTGGATGGATAGATGCGTGTGTGTATGCAAAAGTAGGTGAATGAATTTGACCCAAAGGAAATTTCAGTTTTATGTGTATTTATACATATGTTGTATGCATTCAGTTTTGTTTGTATCTCGTATGCTTTCCTCATTGGCCACTACTTCTTAGTCACCCTTGATGGTCCTTCCTCCCCTTACTGAGTTATAAACATTGAGGTACCTCAGGGCACCTGGTCTTCTCTTTCTTTTTATTTTCTTGATGATTTCATCCAATCGTCTAGTGTCCAAGAGCATCTGTGTACGAGTGATGCCCATGTTTATGTTTGCGTCCATTCCTGATCCCTCTCTCCTATGTTCAGATATTTTACCGTTCACTTTATATCTTCACTTGATATGCAGAAAGCTCATAAAAGTTAAGACATTCAAAACTGAGCTCCTTATATTCCTGGTGACCTGTTCTCCCTCAACCTCCTTGTCCTTCAGTCTTTGCCATCAGTTAAAGGCAATCATTTGAGTTGCTTAGGCTAAAACGTCAAATGTCATCCTTGATTTCTGCTTCTCACATTGTACATCTAATTCATCAGCAAATCCTATAGACCCAACCTTCAAAATAAATCCATACTCTGTCTTACCACAGCTCACTATCTTTATTGCCATTATCTGCTTTAAGCTGCCATCAGCTCTCACCTTTGTACTGCAGAAGTGTCTTAAACACCTCTGTTTTTGCTCTTGAACACATCTCTCCTTGCTTCACCTCTTCTGCACACAGCCACTAATGGGCTCCTTTTAGAGTGTAAATCAGATCATGTCACTTGTCTTCTTAGACCTCTTTAGCAGCTTCCTAATTCGTAAAAGCCATGCTTTGGACCCTTCCTAGTCTTCTGTGCTCTCAACACCCCGCCTCCAGAGCTCTTCTCCTCCTAATCTACCCTGTACTTAGCCTCTTCCTGCCACACCGACCTCCTTGCTGATGTGCAAACACACCAGACAAGGTTCTTTCTCTAGGACTTTGCTGTGACTTTTTCCTCGGCATGTATCATCTTTCCTTCACCCCTTCAATTTTTTACTCCTGTGTCACCAAATCAGTAAGGTCTGTTTAAAATTGCATATCGTTCTTACTCTCTGTCCCCCTCTTCCCTTTTATATCCTTCATAGCAACATCACCATCTGAAACAATTTACTTAACCATTCATGGTGAGCAGTATGAAGGCAGGGATTTTAGTTGAATGGGTTTATTATCCCAGTCCCTAGGACATTTTATATACTCAGTAAATGAATGAATAATTTGCATATTAACCTTGTGCCAGTCACTGTGCTGAGCATTTTGGATTCGTTATTAAACTCAAAATATTCAACCATCATCCTTTCACTTAAATAATGATGATGAGATGATGAGACACCTGAGCTTGGAGAGATTACATATCTTGCTCCAGTGTAGACATGGGTCTGCTTCACCTGGAACTCCCTGCTTCAAACAATTAAATTCTGAAGTTTTTGGTACGCCAGACCAGAGCCCCGGCCCTGGCCCCTTCTAAGAAACTCATGTAATTTTAGCCATCTTGAGACATTTCCTTCTGGTGGGCTTGTGACATGGCATTTCTCAGTTTCCTGCAAGGGATTAATAGGCATTCTTTGGGGTAAAGGAAGAGAATCAGTGCTAACGATTATTTTTCTTTCACGGAGCTCAGGAAGGGAGTGGTTGGGGGGGGGATCAACATTTATTTTAAACGAAATTTGCAGGAAAATTGTTAAACACCTGTTTCAGTTCTTGCAAAGCAATAATCTGCCATGTCTGAGAGTGCCAGCCAATCTCACCGGACACCTCTGATGGGGGTTCAAAACGTGGTTCCATTGTTTACTTTGGGGACAGCCTGCCTTAGCTGTTCCATCTCTATTTCTGTTTTTTCCACCTAATTTTAAAGCTCTCGCAGGGCAGGGACCATGTCTTCTTACTAGTGAGTGAAGCTCCCATGACGCTTCACAAAAACAAACAAAACTAATTCGAAACTGGCAGAGTGAAGGAACACAGGACTGCATGAAGTCAATTCCTGAACCTCGTCTCTTTGAAAATCCTCACACCTGGCCTAGAGCTGATGCTGAACTTGATGCCTGTTGATTCCAACATTGTACAGTTAATTCTCAAGGATGTTGTGGTTCTTTCAGCATTGGGTCGTGTCAGCAATAACTGCCTCTTAGCTTCTGGGAGTTTTCAAATGGGACTAGAGGACAGAGGGTCAGTTTGAAAGAGAATTCTCTGACTGCTTACAGTTCCCTGAAAGACCTTTTTTTCCTCCTGTGTTGATCATTTTAGCAAGGTACAGTTTAGTCTCCCTGAAACCTTAGCATTCTCCATGAAAAGTTCATTTGTTGGACAAAAATGAGCAGTTCAAAGGTGTCACAAGAAGTTGTACTGCTGGTGTGGGCCTGGCAGTGGAGAGAGTGAAGCCAAACTATGACATAGGTGTCATTTTATGCAGAATTCTTGCTGCAGCATATCTTTTTCAACTGTCTGGCTCCTCTTGTGCTGATGTGTGTGTGTGTGTGTGTGTGTGTGTGTGTGTGTGTACACACACACACACATATATATATATGTATATATATATACACACACATATATGTGTGTGTGTGTATATATATATATATATAAAGGTTGGATTCAAGTCTGCAGGGAGACCATATCTCTACACTTGGTTATTAGAAACTCATGTGTTCCCTGTGGAACCCAGCTGAAAAGAGAGACAAAACAAAATGTAATTATATAAAAATTTTATGTACCTATGCTCCAGAAACCATTGTACATTATAAGAATCTTTTTCACCCAGCACATAAGATTTCCTTGTTCCGGGTGGTTCCTGGGAGATTTTGATTAAATTAATCCAGGCTAGAGAGGGCATCAGTATTTTCTTTTAAAGCTCTCCCTGTGATTCTAACACGCAGCCAGGATTGAGAACTACTGTTTCAAGCAATCTCTGGCCTGAGTGCTAAGAGAATCATTTCCTCCTGCAGATTTAATGTAGTGCCTTAGCAAGAGAAGGTATAACCCAGTCAGAGCTTAAATTTTTTTTTTTTTTAAGGAAACACAGGTGCTAGTTAATGACTCCATGCTAAAGACCTAGTCAGCATCTCAAAGAGCAGTGATAACAGGTAGTACCCACTGATGAAATGAGAGGCCAGGATTGACAAAACCAGATTAATTAATTAATTAATTAATTATATATTCCTTGAGCATCTGGTGATATGGTCTCCCAGGCTGATTTATTCTAGTCTGTTTTCCCCTTTCTATACTTCTCTCCCCTTCTCTCTCATTTGTATCCACACACTCTCCTTCTTTCTCTCTTCCTTTACCTTTCTTCTTTGGTTTATATTTCTCACTTTCCCTGTACTTATTTCTCTGTTTGGCCAGAGTATGAGATGAGATGTATTTTGTGTTGTCTGCAGTGTTTATTGAGGAATTTATATCCTCAATGATTTATTTCAAAGGCAAATTAGCTGGGCAGTTTCTATTTCTCTTAAAAAGCCCTGAAGTCAATATTTTGTAAATTTACACGTTGTCCTGAAAAGTTGGCATCCCCAAATTCTGCCCTTGCCCTCCTTTGAGTTGTTGGAACCTCCTAGAACTCGAATGCCTCACTGAGCAGAGTACAAGTTAAGTTAGAGTCACCTAAGCTGGCAGATACTCCTTTCTCATCCTCCATATTACTATGTGTAGATTCTTAAGTGTTAACTTTGGTGTTTCAGAAACCAAGCACAGTTGGCTTCCCTGTAAGCATCTTGTCTGGATGTTGGGATGTGTTTGTTCTGCTATACCTTACTGACATTCATTGAAGGTGGAAGAGACTGGGGTTCTGGTTTCAATAAATAGCAAAGTTAAGGTTATTTAAACTTCACACCATTATTAGGTCTGTACTGTCTTCCTTTCACTGTGTGTGTGTGTGTGTGTGTGTGTGTGTGTGTGTGTGTGTCAATTTGGGTTTTGTATAACCAACTTGTTTTGTTTCACTGGTTTAACTTCCTGGGTTTTCCAGCTCATATAACTTCTTCCTTGGCATATCCCTCCTTCCCTTCCCCATCCTAACTGTCACCCTCATTACCAGCACTGCCAGGGTGATCTCCCACAGGCACTAGCAAAACCTAGCTGATCTCTGAGTCCCTGTGCAAAAATCTGACCTATCAGGCTTGTGTCTGAAAACTCCCCTTTAATGACTTAAACTAGATTAATTTGACTTTCTGAGTTGCAAACTTATATTTTTCTGAACTGCTTGCTGCATGAGTCTTGGATTCAGGCTCACAGTCCCAAGAGGAAGAAGTGAGCTGGAGAGGGGTTGAATAAAGGACACAAAAGAACGCGAATAAAGGGAAGAGTCACCTAATGTGTTAACTTCCAGCTTTCAGTCCTTTCTCCATTCATCCATGTCACTAATGGAAAAGAAATGGAAAACCAGGAGCTGCTTTTATTTTGATGGCAAGTACTTTCTACCTGAAAACAGGATTAAAGATCTCAAAACTTCTCCATCCTCAGCAAGACCTCTAGTGACTGCTGAATAGGTACTTGAGAGATTGCCAGCACAGGACTAAATGAAGTGATCAGAGGCTCATCACAATATAGTAGATGATAGGTGCACACAGGTTTGGGAAAGTTAGAGCCTATAGTATTTCTTGTTGGCTTGTGAATAAAACTTTCAAATTTCATTAGCTGTTTCTCTAGCAGCAGAAGAGGGGAATAGGTGTGGTCTGTAAGGAAATTGTTACTGCCCTTATGTGTCTGGGTGAAGGAACTGTGGATGGTTAGGAAGGGTCTCCAATTTGTCATGGTTCAGGTTAAAGCCTTCTCATGATTGAAAGATACAATGGTACCCCTGTGGTTGGGTGGTTTGCACTTTCTGAGACACCATTTGACCTTTCAATTGCCCAGACAACTGTTATAGATGAAGTGTCTTGGCTGGAGTACCTTTTTTTGGCAGCCTTTTAGTATTTAACTAATGCTATTTTAAACCAGCAGCTTAGGGGCTAGGGTCCTTCTGTGATTGGCTTTTAGTTATGTATCTGAGGCCAGTTAACTTGTTTCGTTAAGACCCAGGAATAATGAGAAGCAGTCTATGACCTCACACAACTCCATTTCAGACATGTATCTTCATTTTTGATCTTCATTTGATCCTTTATTTTTTTTTGACTTTATTTTCTTCTTTCATGTTAGCTTTTACCTGTTGAACTCAGTGAAGGAGTGTGATATTTTAAGCTGTTCGTGCTTTTGTAAAAAGGTTCAGAAACATACTTATTAATTTTATTTTGTTCAGATTAGAAGACTAAGATATTTTCATTTTAGAGAATGAAGATATGACTCGCAAGTGTTTTGGACTCCTCCACCCCAGAAATAATTACCATTAATCTCCTGGCACATTTACTTCCAGGCTTTCAATACGTGTGTGTGTGTGTGTGTGTGTGTGTGTGTGTGTGTCAGTGTGTCAGTGTGTCAGTGTCAGTATCATCATATCATCATGGTTTGTTTTTTCATCAACATCTGTAGTTGAACAAAATGGCTGTCACACTTTTAATACCATCCATATTCCTCTTTAATATTACAGTATTTTCATTTTCCTAAGCTATATATTTTTTTAGAAAATGATTTGTAATAACTGTGTAACATTGTATTATAGAGATATATCATTCTCTGCATTTCTCTAGTAGATATTGAGGTCATGTTCCATTTTCACATTTATCTATAATGCTGCAGTGAACATCCTTGTATATAAAACCTTGTTAAAATCCCTGACTGTTCCCTTTGAATATATTCTTAAGTTAATACTCAGAATTTTTTTCAGGTAAAATATCATTTCAATGGGACTGGATAATTCTGTAATTTTTAAATTTTGTTGATAGTGCAAGTAGCATTGTGTTCTGGGAAGAAACTGGATTTGAGTTAAAAGTCATAAATTGAGGACAAGTTCTCCTTACTTGTATGACTTCAGGAAGGTGGTTCACTATGCTGATTATTTTCTCTTCCTTGGTTGCACAGTGGAAGATATGAAATTCATCTTTTCCTTCTTCTTGTGAGGGTCAAAGGAGGTAGTGAAAATAGCACTTGGTATATTTTAAAGAGCTTTACTCTGTGAGGCTTTGTTTAATATTTCTTTGTACAGCAGGTATTGTTTCAAGTGGGGCATATCATTTTTTGTTTTAATTTGTTAAGTTTTTTAAAAATTTTATTTATATCCAAATTAATGTATAGTGTAATAGTGGTTTCAGGAGTAGAATTTAGTGATTCATCACTTAGATGTAAGTGCTCATCCCAACAAGTGACAACCTCAATGCCCATCACTCATTTAGCCCAACCCCCCACTCAACACCCCTCCAGCAACCCTCAGTTTGCTCTCTATATTTGAGAGTCTCTTATGGTTTGCCTCCCTCTCTGTTTTTATTTAATTTTTCCTTCCCTTCCCCTATGCTCATCTCTTTTGTTTCTTAAATTCCACATATGAGTGAAATCATATGAAATTTATCTTTCTCTGACTGACTTATTTCACTTAGCTTAATACATTTTAGTTCCACCCGTGTTGTTGCAAATGGCAGCAAGATTTCCTTTTTTTTGATTGTCGAGTAATATTCCATTATGTATATATACACTACATCTTCTTTATCCATTCATCAGTCAATGGACATTTAGGCTCTTTCCATAATTTGACTCTTGTTGATAGTGCTGCTGTAAAGATTGAGTGCACAAGTGCCCCTTTGAATCAGCATTTTTGTATCTTTTAAATGGAAAGATAGAAAAATTTTAAGGAAGTTTAAGAAGTTAGACATTTCTTGATGTACTAATTATTACTGTAATTGAGGCATTGTACCCCACTCCAATTGCACTGCCTCTCCCTCCCCCAAAGAAATTACTCTTCCATTTAGGTCTTTATTGTTCTCAGTTTATCTTTATAACTTCACTGGCTTTGAAGTTCGACATTTTATTTCTGTATTTCAGGTTGTTACCCTAAACGTTGTAGCATCCAGACTTAGCTCAACAACATCTAAAGTTAATATTTCCACCTTCCTTCTGAACAGACTTACTTAGAATGCTGTAAGTCTAAACACTTTTTTCTTTTATGTTACTTTTTCTCAGAATTTTATGCCTATTTTGTTTTGTTACTACACTATGCTTTTTATTTTTTGCTATACATTAATTTATTTATATTATTAGACTGCATAGTTATTGTTCATTGTTTAATTTATCCAAATTGTCTTTGCTTTGTTTAAGGATTTCATTTCTAATCTTGGGAAAATCCAAATATTCCTCTTCTTGGCCCAGCATTGAAATCTGACAGTTATTTGCTCAGAAAACACTTACATGTCTGTGTGGTTTTTGTTTTGTTTTGTTTTGTTTTGTTTTGTTTTGCCTCTCCTTTTTTTGGCCCCTGTAAATTTCCACTACTTACTCACAAGCTCAGATAGTCATTTGGAAGAGGGTTTGTTCTATTTTATCCAAATTTACTAATTGTTACAAAATGGGAAGTTGTCAGGACATTTATTCTGCCTTATTGCTGGAAAGGAAAGTGTTGCCAATTCTTTTTGACTGGCTGATTTGTACTGGACAGATACTGGAAGCCTTTCTTACTGGGCATGAGGAGGTATTTGTTGGTAGTTAAGTAAGGGAACAGAAATGTAAAGAGGACTTTTTCACAGGCCATTCAGTTCATGATAACAATAGATGAAACATGCTGCTTGATTTTGGCAACTAAATACTGTTTACTTGTTTATAGTTAGAGTTTAACATTCCTGGTTTAAGGGTAACCCTCAAGCATCTTCTTCTAGCTGCATCAAGGCCATGGGATTATGAACTGGTGAGCTGCTAGTCCATGTTGTGAAGATGAAATTACTTTATTTCAACTGTATGAGAAGCCTGGAAGCTAATAGTGAGATTAAATTAGCTAGGCAATAGGTTATAAATGCTTTTGTGGTTTTATTTGTTTTTGGATAAAGGATACTGGTTTGATGAGTCTATTAGTAATAAGTATTCAATAGAAGAATTTCTATCCCTCTCTTTTAAAATGCACATGTGACTTAGATGCTAGTTAGTTGTTAGGAAAAACGACCATATAATGTGAGAGAAGGCTCAGGGCAATCTTTACTAGAAAGAGAAGTTCAGGACTACATTCTGGTTTATAAAAAACCAGGAAGGACTGGCATTGATGGTTTATTTTCTGAATATTTTAATTTCAATGTATCAATACCATGATTGTAATTGTCAGTGTTCACTGAATACTTAGAATATTCTAGGTACTGTTCTAAAAGTTTATTAGCTTTCTTTTGAAACTCTTTAGTGACTATGTAATGTAGGATGTCTTATATAATACTTTCAGTTGAAGAAAAAAGCCAGATTGAGAAACTTGCTCAAATTCATACACCTGGTAAGCAGTAAGGCTGGGATTTGAACCCAGACACCAGTGTCTGAAATACTCTGTAATGTTGCACATACTGATTTTTGTAATTACAGAATCGATGGTGTAAGTGAATGTTTTAGGTGTGCTTTCTGCTACAAGATGTCGGGATGCTGGCTCAATGATGTCCTCAAGGATCAAGGCTCTCTTTTGTTGTTGTCATCCCCTCATTCTTAGCATGTTTTTTTTTTTTTTTCCATCCTCAGGCTTACCACATGCTTGCAGGATGGCTTCTGTACTCTAGACATAACATTCTTGTCCAAGGTAGGAAGAAGGGAAAATAAATGGAAGCTCTGAAACTTGAATTAGGAGAGAAAAGCCTTTCCTGAAGCTCCCATGGCAACACTCTTCTGTCTGGTTGGATGGTATTGTATTACATGGCTGCCTCTGGCTGCAAGGGGTGATGGGAAACTGGATGTCTCACTCTTTTCAGACTCTTGTAGAAGGTAGGCAAGGAAGAAGTTGTGAATGATTATTGAGATAGTTAAATTAACAGTGCTACAGTGTGATGCTGGAAATTTAGATGAAATCTATCACTCACTTGGATGAGAAAGTCATGTAGTGGGAGCCAGGAAGGCCCACTTGGATCAGCTTTGCCTTCTGCATGTATATATTGATATAGACCTTGAGGGCTTTCATCTGCAGACCCAGCCCCATTCATTATCAGAGTCAGGCCCATAGGCACTAGCAGATAACTTGGATCTGGAATTAATCTTGTTGTCCTAACCTCAGGCTTCTGGAATGCATGGCTGACACCCTAGCTCCCACCTTTTTGCTGAGTGTTCTTGTTATCTCTAGGCGCCAAGGGGTTTTTCCGACTTCTGACTCATTTTCAACCTTGACTTTTCCTCTGTACTTAATACTCTTGTTGTCCCCCAGCATGCTGGACTGAGGTTCAGATACCTGGATTAGATTCATGTAGGCTTCCCCTTTTGATGCTCTGTGGTGAATTATGACACCATCACTGCCAGGAAGCTCAGGCTGCTGGGCTCACTGCCACAGTTCCCACCTACGTATTAAATCAAGATGCCAACAGGGCTGTCTGAGGCTCAACGTGACTTAGGAATATTGCCTATTTTATTTGTCCTCTTCTCGGGCTTAACCTTTTCTGACGTTCACATCTTATCCTTTGTCTTGTTACTTGCTTCGCTGTCAAGGCTGCCCAGGCTGTATCAATTTGTAGAACCAAAGCTGTGCTAGGTCCCCTACCCCTTCCCAGGCCTGACACAGAGGTGGCCAATAGACTGTTTAGGTCCTAGTCTCTTCTAACTAACCAAGTTTAATGTGGCCTGAGAATTCTCTTATTATTCAGATACCTTCCATTCCACTTTCCAATATCTAAAATTTCACAACTAGCAAGTTCCTTATTTTACCCAGTTTAGTTATTGGCACCTCTTAGGTTCCAGGCTCTGTGGTGGGAACACAGTCACATAACGTATTACTGTCTACATTATATGCTAGCAGAGAAGATCAAAAGGAACACAGTTACCTCCAGGGCAAAGGTTTTATCAAGGGAGTAATAAACAGTGGCAATGCAGGGGCTCTGAGCTAGCCCATGAGGCTTGGAAATGTCTCCCTGAGGGAGAGGTTGAGACTACTAGCTGAGAGATGGGGGAATTTGGGTCAGGCAGCTTGGGTCTAGAACATGGGCAAGAATGGTAGGGCCAGGGAACAGCGAGTAGGACTGGCTTCATGGGCGAGTGGCATGCACAGTTACACACTTAGGCCTCACTCTTGGTTTAATGCTGTGTTGGTGTCATCTTGAAATTCTTTGAACAGGAGGGCTCAGCGTTTTTGTTTTGTACTGTGTTCCACCAATTATGAGGCCATTCTTGATTGAGAGGAATCCAGTGTGCAGAAGGGTGGCTACTGGGGTGGCTGGAGAGGTAGGTAGTTTTTGAAAAGAGAAATACCTGTAGGAATGTAACGACAATTACCTTTTATTCAGGATTTTCAAACAAATATTAAGTGACTAGTATACATGCTAGACACTATGCCTAGAACTGGGAAACTACAGTGAATAAAACCAACCCACAAAATTTCCTCTCTCACGGAGGCTACTTTCTAGTGGGGGAGATAGAAAATAACAAATAAGATGTCAGGTGCTATGGAAAAGAAATGTGGTAGGGTAGGAAAACATGATGATGGGAAAACATTGAGTGTGTGTGTTATCTTGCAAAGATTGGTCAGGCAAGCTGTTGCCATGTAGGTGGAGCATGATAGAGGGGTAAGAGTTGGAGTGGAGCACAGAGAGGTGATCATGTGGGTCTTTGTAGGCCATGGTAAGTAAAGACTTTGGCTTTTACTCTAAGGGAGCAATTGGAGAGTTTCCAGAAGGAGAATGACATACCTTACTTATACCTTAAAAGTACTCGGTATGTTCAGAATAGACTGACAGGAGGCAAAGGTAGAAGCAGGAAAATCCATTATGATGCTGGTATAAATAGTACAGCACAAGAGGATAGTATCCTGTTACTCGAGTTTTAGTGGAAGTATGGTGACAAATGATTAGCTTCTGGATGGATATACCATGAAGCTGATTGGATTTGTTGATGACATAGGACACAGTGTGTGAGAAAGAGTAAGATTGAGTTTAATCTCATATTAGTTATTTACATGTTAGTGTGAATAAGCACATTTAATCCCTCTCAGGGCAAACTTGATAAAGGAAAATAAAGAATTCAGGGAGATGAAAAGGAAACAGAAAAGAGTAGAAATATTTTAGATTGATATCATGCTTACTGTTTCACCTTATTAACTTTTAGGGAAAAACTAGTGAAATTATATTTTATGGTATCCACAGGACTGAAACAAAGCATTTCTATAAATACTGATACAGATAAAATTGAAAAAGACCCCAAGAAAGGTATATGAAAGAATAAGAAATATTGGGCTTGCCCGAAGTCATGTTTTTTTAGAGTAATTTTGCCTTTGGTGCTAATAGTTTTCAAAAGTTTGGCAAAGGATGCTGGCCTAGTTACAGTGGAATCACCATTGGCATATGTTAAAAAATAGAGATTTCTTGGGCTCTTCCCTTCCACTTTCTGATATATTACTGAATATGTGTGGTGTAGTTTTATAAAGTTTCCTTGTTGATTCCAGTGCATATTTGTTTGGGAAACTGTGTAATATTTCTTCTACAATACCATCAAAATCTGGCTAAGAAAATTCTGGACTGGCAAGAAAGCAAATAGTAAACTAGTACAGGAATCATGTGTTTAATGAGCAAACCAGCCACTAATAAGCTGTGGTATAAAAATCTGTTAGGTCTTCATACCTTTTGAAACCGGGGTGAGGGGAGGCAGGGGCGGGGAAGAGAAATGAGTGGTCAAAACACTAAGAGTTTAGTTACATTTTCTTTTGATTTAGGCAGTATATCTACTAATAATTGTTTGGTGATTTACTGAAGGAAAAAGAAATAACACTGGATTTAAAAAAATATGGTTTCTAGTACCTGCTCTGGTACTTAGTTGCTTTGGCAGTGGTGTGCTGGAACTGGCCCATAGTAGCTCCTGAGAACCAATTATATTTTCACGAATCTTGAGAGCCAGTTAACATAGCTCATATTAAAAATTAAATTATATAAGTATACAATTAGATTCTATTAATAACAAAGGTAATAAGTACCAAAAACTCATCGCTTACTCTTTTTTTTTTTCAACATTTTACCACCATTATCTATGATATCATAATTACATGGTGAAAATACTGAATAAAAGTTTAACGGACTCAATTGTGTTCTAAAATTCAAATATTGATATCCTGTCCTCCAATGTAAATGTGTTTGTAGATGGATAGGGTTAAATGGAGTAATCAGGGTGGGATCCTGATGTGATAAGTGCTTTTATAAGAAGAGACACCAGAGAGCTGTCTTTCTCTTTCTCTGTGCCTGTGAGGTCATAGAGAGCAGGTGGCGATCTGCAAGCCCGGGAGATTGCTCTCAGAAAGAAACCATAGCAGCCAGCACCTTGATCGTAAACTTTCCAGCTTCCAAAACTGTTAGAAAATAAATTTCTGTTGTTTAAGCTATCCAGTCTGTGGTACTTTGTTATGGCGGTTTGAGCAGACTAAGACAAATGGTGTGTTGCTGTGAATTTCTTCCCTCTTCCACGTATAGTGACATCATGTCAGTAGCTGGAATTTGGCCATGGTGGAAGTATTTACATCACAGAAGTTGGCAAATGCTACAAATCAGAGCTTATATGATTTATTGTTTTGTTGATTGTCTAGGTTAGAGTTGACAAATGATTGTCCATGGAACAAACTGAGCCCAGAACTGTTTTATTATTTTATTATTTTTTAAGGACTGTTTTTGTATAGCCAGAGAGCTAGATGTGCGTTTTTTTTACATTTATAAAAGGTTGTAGCAACAGACGAATTAATAAAAAAGCATAATGAGTAATAAATGGTATAGATATATGTGGCCTGCAAAGCCTAATGTATTTCCTATCTAGCTCTTTACAGAAAAAGTTTATTGACTTCTAGCCTAAGCAAAGGGACAAAGTGTTAATAATACAGAATAAACTTAACAGCTTTTTGTGTCTGTAGTCGTTACGTTGTGAGTAGTACAAAAAATTGAGGAAATAGTCTTCTGGCATTCAAAAATAATTTGCTAAGTCAGGAAAGAAGTCTCTCAGCCCTAGAGAATGAATGAGGTCTTAAAGCATATCTTTGTTGTTTCATTTAACCTCTTACTAGTGTAAATAAAATAAAAACCAGCATTCTTGTTGGAATTTTACTTGTTCATCAATTGTAACCGTAGGTTGGTTATGAATACAAGAATTCAACAAAACCCAAGAAAAGTATTTTGTGAGAATCCACTGGTTGTATAGAATTTCAATAAAGACTATTGTATATTTTATTACTTGTAGTACTACATGTTCATAGCAGTAAAACTATGAAATAATCTCAAAATATGTTTGTATATTAGGTATTGATTTTTACAGAATTAATTACTATACAACTCTTGGCTTGAAACAGCATGCATTTATTATCTCACAGTTTCTGTGGGTCAGGAGTCCTGCGCAGGTTAGCTGGATATTCTGCTTAGGGTCTCCCAAGGTTGAAATCAAGGTGGTAGGTAGGTTGTGTTCTTATCTGAAGGCTCAACTGGGGGAAGAATTTACTTCTGAGCTCACTCAGATTGTTGGCAGAATTGATTTCCTTGGAGCTGTAAGACTGAAGGGCCTGGCTTCTTTCTGAATGTCAGCTAAAGGTTGTGCTCACTTCCTAAAGGCCACCCTCAGATCCTTGACATGTGGGCTACTACATGGCCACTTTCATTTTTTTGTAATTACAGTTAACACACTATGTTTCATTGTTTTCAGCTGTTAAGATATGTTCAGCACAAGTGTAGCTAACATCTGTCACCATGCAACGATAAATTGGCTGTATTCCCTCTGATGTACCTTTCATTCCTGTGGCTTATTCTATAACTGGGAGCCTGTATCTCTCACTCCCCTTCACCCATTTTGGTCATGCGCTCAGTCTTTTCCCCACTGTCAGCCATCAGTTTATTTGCTTTTGTTTTTGTTTTTTTTCTTTGAGTATTGAGTTCTATCAGTTCTTCATATATTCTGGATACTAACCCTTTATTGGATATGTCATTTGCAAATATCTCATTCTATTCAGTAGGATGTCTTTTTGTTGATTGTTCCCTTTGCAGAGCTTTTTATTTTGATATAGTCCAGTAGTTTGTTTCCCTTGCCTCAGAAGACATGTCTTGAAAAATGTTGCTATGACTGATGTCATAGAAATTTCTGCATGTGTTCTCTTCACAGATTTTTATGGTTTTAGGTGTCAAAATTAGCCCTTAACCCATTTGTGTTTATTTTTGTGTACTTAGTAAGAAAGGGGTCCGGGTTCATTCTTTTGCATGTATCTGTCCAGTTTTCCTAATACCATTTGTTGAGGAGACCGTCTTTTTTCCATTGCATTTTCTTGTCTCCTTTGTCGAATATTCACTGACCATGTAATTAAACTTAATTATAATTGACCACTGGATTTCTGGGCTCTCTATCCTGTTCCATTGATCTCTGTGTGTTTGTGTCAGTACCATACTGATTTGATTATTGCAACTTTGTAGTATATTTTGATGTCTGGGATTATGATACCTCCAGTTTTGTTCTTTTTCAAAATTGCTTTGGCTAAAATTATGGAGAGAGCCTAAATGTCCATCAACTGATGAATGGATAAAGAAATTGTGGTTTATATACACAATGGAGTACTACATGGCAATGAGAAAGAATGAAATATGGCCCTTTGTAGCAATGTGGATGGAACTGGAGAGTGTTATGCTAAGTGAAATAAGCCATACTGAGAAAGACAGATACCATATGTTTTCACTCTTATGTGGATCCTGAGAAACTTAACAGAAACCCATGGGGGAGGGGAAGGAAGAAAAAAGAGGTTAGAGTAGGAGAGAGCCAAAGCATAAGAAACTCTTAAAAACTGAGAACAAACTGAGGGTTGATGGGGGTGGGAGGGCGGAGAGGGTGGGTGATGGGTATTGAGGAGGGCAGCTTTTGAGATGAGCACTGGGTGTTGTATGGAAACCAATTTGACAATAAATTTCATATATTGAAAAAAAACCCAAAAATACAAAAAACAAAGTTGATTTGGCTATTTGAGGTCTTTGTGGTTCCATAGAAATTTTAAGATTATTTGTTCTAGTTCTGTGAAAAATACTCTTGGTATTTTGATACAGATGACATTAAATCTGCAGATTGCTGTTGGTAGTATGGACATTGAAACAATTTTTGTTCTTCATTTCTACAACATTGGAGGATCTTTCCATTTGCTTGTGTCTTCTTCAATTTCCTTTATCAGTATTCTGTAGTTTTCAGAGTATACATTTTTCACCTACTTGGATAAAGCTAGTTATTATTAGCTTATAAAAATGCAGTGGATTTCTGTATATTGACTTTGTATCCTGTGACCTTGCCAAGTTTATCTATCAGTTCTAGTTTTGTGGTGGAGTCTTTAGAGTTTCTATATATAGTACCATGTTGTTGATAAAGAGTGAACACCTTCTTCCTTACATATTTAGATGCATTTTATTTCTTGTGTGATTGCAGTGGCTATGACTTCCAGTACTATTTTTAATAAAAGTGGCAAGAGTAGTCATATTTATCTTGTTCCTGATCTTAGAGGAAAAGCTCTCACTTTTTCACTATTGACTATGATGTTCTCTGTGGGTTTTTCCTATATGGCCTTTATTATATTGAGGTATGTTCCCTCTCAACCTTTGTTGAAGGCTTTTATCATGAATGGATATTGTGCTTTGTCAAATGCTCTTTCTGCCTCTATTGAAATGATCTTATGGTTTTTTTTTTTTCTGTTATTGATGTAATGTATCACATTGATTGATTTGCAAATATTGTACCACCCTTGCATCCCAGGAATAACCCCGTTTGATAATAGTGAATGAGGTTTCTAATGTATTTTTGGGTTCAATTTGCTTTTATTTTGTTGAGGATTTTTGCATCTATATTCATCAGAGATATTGGCCTGTAGTTCCGTGTGTGTGTGTGTGTGTGTATTTATCTGGATTTGGTGTAAGGGAAATGCTGGCATCATATATTGAATTTGGAAGCTTTCTTCTTTTCTTTTGGAATAGTTTGAGAATTAGTATTAACTGTTCTTTAAGTGTTGGGTAGTGTTCACCTGTGAAGCTGTCTGGCCCTAGACTTCAGTTTGCTGGAGTATTTTTGATTACTGATTCAGTTTCCTTGCTGAAACTGTGTCTCAGATTCAAAAAGTGTTTAAAAAAAATAAAGTGTTCTGTTCAAATTTTCTATTTCTTCCTGATTTAAGTTGGAGGACTGTATGTCTCTAGGACTTTATCCATTTCTTCTAGTTTGTCCAATTTGTTGGCATATACTTTTTCATAATGTTCTCTTATTATCCTTTGTACTTCTGCATTGTTGGTTGTATTTATCTGCTTTTGCATTTCAATTTTGAATCCCCTTTCTTTTTTCCTTGATGAGTCTGGCTAAAGGTTTATCAATGTTTGTGATGATCTCAAGGAACCAGTTCCTGATTTCATTGAGATGCTTTGTTTTGTTTTGTTTCTGTTTCTATTTCATTTATTTCTTTTCCAATCTTTATTTCCTTCCTTCTACAGCTTTGGGTTTTTCTTTTTTTCTTTTTCTTCTTTTTCTAGCCCCTTTAGATGTAAGTTTACATTGTTTGAGACTTTTCTTACTTCTTGAGGTAGGCATGTAGTGCTCTAAACTCTCTCTTACAACAACTTTTGCTGTATCCCAGAGATTTTGGACCATTGTGTTATTTTATTTTCTCTTTGATCTTGATTGACTCATTTCATGTTTAGTAGCATGTCCTGTAACCTCCATGTGTTTCTGTTCTTTCCAGATTTTTTCTTGTGGTTGATTTCTAGTTTCACAGAGTTGTGGTTGGAAAAGATGCATAGTATGACTCTAGTCTTTTTCAGTTTGTTGGAATTTGTTTTGTGGCCTAATGTGTGATCTATTCTGGAGAATTTTGCATTTGTACTTGAAAAGGTGTGTGTATTTTGTTGTTTTAGGATGGACTATTCTGATTATATTTGTTAAATCCACCTGGTGTAATGTGTCATTCAAAACCATTGTTTTATTGTTGGTTTTCTATGTAGATGATCCGTCCATTGATGCAAGGGGGCATTAAAGTCTACTACTGATTATTGTGTTACTCTCAATTACTTCCTTTGTTTTTGTATTTGGGTATTCCCATGTTGGGTGCACAGATATTGGCAATTACTATATCTTATTGTTGGACCATTCTCTTTATGAGTATATAGTGACTTTTTTTTGTCTTTTGTTACAGGCTTTGTTTTATTTATTTATTTACTTGTTGAGAGAGAGAACGGGGGAGAGGGAGAGAGAAAATACCAATTTCCAGGCCTAGTATGGAAATTGACACAGGGCTTGATCTCATGACTGTGAGATCATGACCTGAGCCAGAATCAAGATTCAGATACTTAACCAAATGAGCCACCCAGGTACTCCCAACTTTTGTTTTACAGTTAGTTTTGTCTGATATAAGTATTGTTACCCAAGCCTTGTTTTAATTTCCATTTGCGTGATAAATGCTTTCACATCCCTTCACTTTCAATCGTCATGTGTCTTTACATCTGAAATGAGTTTCTTCTAGGCAGCTTATAGATAGGTCTTAATTTTTTATCCATTCTATCACCCTTTGATTTTTTTTATTGTAGTGTTTAGTCCATTTACTTTTAAAGTAATTATTGATGTGCATTTATTTGTTACTTGATTTATGTTTTCTGGTAGTTTTTCTCTGTTCTTGCTCTCTTCTGTCATTTGTCGGCTTTAGTGATATACTTGGATGCCTTTTTCTTTACTTTTTTGCATATCTATTACTGGTTTTTGATTTGTGGTTGCCATTAGGTTTATATATAGCATCTTATGCATATAGCAGCTTCTATTAAGTTGATGGTTTCTGAAGTTTGAACCCTTTCTTCACTTTTCTCCTCCTGTGTTTTAGGTACTGTGTCATAATTTACATTCTTTTAGTTTGTTAATTTCTTGACTGATTTTTAAAGATATTCTTAATTTTACTGCTTTCATTTACTTTTCTTACTCTTACTTTTTGTCTTTCCACTCAGTCCCCTTAAGTATTTCTTCTAGGGATGGTTTAGTGTTGATGGATTCTTTTGACTAGTGTTTGGGAAACTCTTCATCTATACTTCTAGTCAGAATGATAGCTTTATAGAATAGAGTACTTTTGGTTGCAGTTTTTTTTTTCTTTCAGCATTTTGATTATATAATGCCACTCCCTTTTGTCTTGCCAACTTTCTGCTGAAAATTCAGCTGATAGCCTTATGGGGTTTCCCTTGTATGTAACTTTTTTTATTTATTGCCACTTTAAAAATTCCCTCTTTATCACTATTTTCTACCATTTTAATTATGTATCTTGGTGTGTACCTGCTTGGGTTGATTTTGCTGGAGACTCTCTATGCCCCTTGGATCTGCATTTCTGCTTCCTTTCCTAGATTTTGGAAGTTTTCAGCTATTATTTCACCAGATAAATTTTTTGCCCCCTCTCCTCTTTCTTCACCTTTTGGCATCCCTATAATGTGAATATAATTATGGTTGATGGTGTTGCTGAGTTCCCTTAGTCTATTTTCTTTTTTCTGTCTCCTGTTCAGCTTGATTGCTTTCCATTACTGTTCCCTCCAGGTCACTGATTCATTCTTCTGCTTCCTCTAGTCTGCTATTAATTCCATTTAGTGTATTTTTAATTTCAGTGATTTAGTTCTTCATCTCTGATTTTTTTTTATGCTTTCTGTCTCTTGTTGAGGGTCTTCCTTAGGTCCTGCACTCTTTTCTCAAGTCCAGTGAGTCTCTTTATGACCATTACTTCAAATTCTCTAAGAGGCATATTATTTTAATTTCATTTAGCTCTCTTGCTGTGGTTTTGTCCCGTTGTTTCATCTGGGACATATTCCTCTGCTTCTTCATTTTGTATATGTCTTTGTATCCTTTTTTATTTGTTAGGATAGTCATCTATGTCTCCTGTTCTTGAAGGTAGTGATGTGCAGTGAAATGTCCCTGTTGCACTAGAAACTGGTGCTTCAGGGATGTCTCCTATGTATATTGTGTGTGTCCTACATTGTTGCTGAGACACTTTTGCCTTTAATCTAGTCATCTACAATTGATCCCCTTGCCTTTTGTGGGCAGGGTTTAGTCCCTGTGTTGTCAGTGGGCCAGTCTGGGGATGCCTTGGGCTTGAGTTGAGTCATTCCAGGTGTTTGCCAGAGATGCAGTAGTACTAAACTGTAGCTTGCTTTTCCTGTGTTGTCTGTTCAGAATCTTTCATTGGTGGGCAGAGCCTGACTCAGACCAGATGTCTGCCGCAGCCCGTTGCTGCAGCTGCCATCAGATTGGTATGTTATCTCCCCCTCTACCTTGGGCATGTGTCATTTTGGAGTGTTTCTGGCCCTTGTTGGAGTTGCTTGCACACTTCCATGCTTGTGGCACTGCTGTGAATGGGCCCAACCTAGAGCATATAGGAGGGTTCAGGTCTGATGGAGAATGATAGAGTGGGGTACATGGTATCTGCAAGGTCTGTGCCAGTCTACCATGGGTAGGGAACTACAGCTGCCATGGAAATCTGCCCAGTCTGGGGTGGATGGGGCTTCTCTGTGGGAGAAATCAGGCACAGGGCTGCTGTTACCAGACACAGGGCTGCTGTTAACAAGCTAAGTGTGGTGTATTGATGTTCACCTTGTTCCTGCAGGTGTCTTTGTGTCTAGGCTGGGTTATGGGGAAGGGAAATGACACCTGCCAACTCTTTTGAAGAGGTCTCCACCTAAACTCTGTCCCTCTAAAATAATCTCTGAGATTGGTATACAAATCTCCTTCCTATATACCCCAGCCATTTTTCAAGCTGTTGCTTCTATGCTATATCTCCTTGGGGCTGTTCGTTGTACTATCTCCTTAAGGGTGGAAACCTAGCTTCCTCTTGCCCTTCTGGCTCTTCCAGAGCTGAATTCACTGGTTTTAATGTTTTATTTATTTTTGAGACCGAGAGAAACAGAGCATGAGCAGGGGAGGGGCAGAGAGAGAGAGGGAGACACAAAATCTGAAGTGGGCTCCAGGCTCTGAGCTGTCAGCACAGAGCCCGACATGGGGCTAGAACTCACAGACTGTGAGATCATGACCTGAGCTGAAGTCGGGCACTTAACCGACTGAGCCACCCTGAATTCACTGATTTTTAAAGTTCTAGGTCTTAAGCCCCACTGATTATTGGGCTTTTCAGGTTTTTAAAAGAAAATGTTATGCAGATTCATCTTCCTCATGTGGGTCTCCTGTGCCTGGAATGCCTAATGTGGGCCTGGTTCTCTCTTTTCTCTGTCTTTCCCTCCTGTGGACAGACCCATGTGTCTTTTTGGCTCTAAGCCACATCTCTGCCCTTCTTATGCTCTTCTATGTGGTTTTTTCTTTATATTTAGCTGTGGAGAGTCGATTCTGCCAGTCTTAGGGCCATTTTCCGTGTTACTTGCACTGATGTGGGTGTTATCTAGTGTATCCATGGGAGGAGGTGAGCTTAGGATCCTTCTCCTCCATCTTCCCTGGAAGTCCCCACTCTCAGTTTTCTCTATGACTGGTGGGGCTACTTCCCTGTCTGCGTGCATTTTTGGTGTCTTCTTGGATTTTTTTGAGCCATTGGCTGTTGAGTAGCACCTTTTTTAGTCTGCACTATTTGTGTTTTTCCATTTTTTTTTTCTTGTGATTGATTTTGAGTCATACTGTTGTAGGTGGAAAAGATATGATTTCAGTCTTCTTAAATTTATTGAGACTTGTTTTGTAGTGTAACATGTCATCTATCCTGGAGACATTTGTATGTGCATTTGAAAAGAATGTGTGTTCTGCTTTTGGATGGAATATGGTCGGTATATGTCTGTTAGGTCCACCTGGTCTAATGTGTCATTCAAAGACACTGTGTCCTTATTGATTTTCTGCCTGGATGATCTATCCATTGGTGTAAGTGGGGTATTACTGTCAATTTTTTTATGTCAATATTTGCTGTATTTAGGCTCTTCAGTGTTGGATGTGTAGATATTTACAATATTGTTATATTCTCTTGTTAGAGTGACTCCTTTATCATTATGTAATGCCCTTCTTGCTACCCCAGTTTTTTTGCTTCCATTTGCATGGATCTTTATCCACCTTTCACTTTTAGTCTGTGTTTTTATGTCTGAAGTAAGTCTCTTGTAGGCAACATATAGGTGGGTGTTGTTCTTCTTCTTAGTGCATTCTGCATTTGATTGGAATATATAGACCATTTACTTTAAAAATAATCATTTTAGATAAGTACTTCTTTTCGCTTTGTTGTTTTCTGTTTTTCTATTTTGTTTTGTTTTGTAATTCTTCTCTCTTCCTTTATTTTTCTCTTGCTCTCTTTCTTTGTGATTGATGACTTTCTATAGTGCTATATTTGGCTTTCTTTATCTTTATTTTTTGTGTAGCTATTGCAGATATTGGGGTTGTGGTTACCATGAATTTCATATATAACATCCCAAGTATGTAGCTGTGCTAAGTTGATTGTCACATTGAAAAACATACTAAAAGAAATTCATTTTTACTCCCCCTTCCACATACAGTATTACATATCTATATATATTATATGTATAAAACCATACTTTACATCTTTTTATTAATAATTTCCTTCTAATTATGTTTTTTTCTTTTTAACTTTCAAGTTTAACTTTTAACTTTTTTTTTTAAAGATGTTCCTTTAACATTTTTTTTTTGGCTGCTGTTTTGGTGATGAACTTCTTTAACTTTTTTTTTTGGGAAATTTTTTTTTTTAATGTTCATTTATTTTTGAGAGACAGAGAAAGAGCATGACCAGGGGAGGGGCAGAGAGAGGAGACACAGAATCTGAAGCAGGCTCCAGGATCTGAGCTGTCAACACAGAACCTGATACGGGGCTCAAACCCACAAACTGTGAGATCATGACCTGAGCTCAAGTTGCACACTTAATGGAGTGAGCCACCTACACGCCTTTGTTTGGGAAACTCTTTATCTCTCTTTCCCTTCTGAAAGATAATTGTTCCAGGTATTCTTCGTTGTTTTTTTTTTTTTTGTTTTTTTTTTCCTTTCAGCACTTTGAATGTGTCATGCCACCCCGTTCTGGCCTGGAAAGATTCTGCTAAAAAATTAGCTGCTTACCCTCATGGGGTTTCCTGTATATAACTTTTGATTCTCTCTTGCTGCTTTTAAAATTCTCTTTATCTTTAACTTTTGAAATTTTAATTATGTGTCGTGGTGTGGACCTCCTTGCGTTCATCTTTTTGGAATTCTCTGCCCTTCCTGAATCTGGATATCTTTCCTTCCCTATATTAGGGAAGTTTTCAGCTCTTATTTCTTCATATTTGTTTTCTTCTGTTTTCTCTCCCTCTTCTTCTTCTTGGACCCCTCTAATGCAAATGTTTGTTCACTTGATGTCGTGCAAGAGATCCCTTAACCTCTTCTCATTTTTTAATATTCTTTTTTCTTTTTGATGTTCAGCTTGGGGGCTTTCCTTTACCATGTCCTTCAGATTGCTGATTTGTTCTTTTGCATTGACTAATCTGTTGATTCCTTGTAGTGTATTTTTTATTTTAGTTACCATATTCTTCAGATCTGATTGCTTCTTTTTTTTTTATGTTTCATATCTTTTTTTTTTTTTTTTCATGTTCTCACTGAGTTCTTTTCTCTGAGGTCCAGTGAGTATCTTTATGGTCATTACTTAAAACTCTTTATCAGGCATGTTACTTATCTCTGTTTCACTAAGTTTATTTTCTGAAGTTTTGTCATGTTTTTGGAGCATATCCCTGTCTCCCCATTTTGTGTGACTTTTCTGTTTGTTTCCATGTGTTAGGTGGAATAGTTCCTTCTCCTAAACTTGAAGTAATGGTGTTATGCAGGTTTGTTTCGTATTAACTGTGTGTGCCTGGTTACTTTAGTTGGCATGGGCTGGGGCTGCCCCAGTGAGAAAGCAGTTGCTGAAGTGGGTCTGGGCTGGAGTGGTCCCAGGGCTGTCCACTCAGGGTGTTTTGGCAGGACATCTGAAGCTGAAGTGCATGCAGGCCAGGGTGTCTCAGGGCTCTCTGCACAGAGGGCACCCTTGTGGGGTGGTTGTAGCTGAGATTGGTTGTGTTGGCCACTTATTTTTTAAAGGCAGTTATGGAGAAAAGGAGTCTGTAGTGTGAGTCTTCTAGTAAGATGGAGTCTTGTATAATATAAGTGAAGCACATGAGTGACATTCTATTCAATTTTCAGGTTACAGGCTGTACCCACATTCAAGGATGAATAGCCTACATAAAGTTATGAACACCAAGAGATGGAGATCATGAAGGCCGTTTTAGAGTTTGCATATCTTAATATGCATGTACTTTGGGGTAATGGGGGTGGAGAACTGGTTCTTAAACCTTTACCAGCACATTAGTGGATATGGATGACATCACCAAACATCTTCAGACCTTAGTATTTTCATTTGTAAAATTAAATTGTTAGATAGCATATCTCCACTTGTACTTCAGACAACACATGGAGATTTACAGTGTATGCTAGGAGCAGAGAGTTTTTGTTTTTGTTTTTTAGTGGTTTAAATGTAATTAATTCAACTTTTTTCGAACTTGCTTGACCAGGGAACGTTTTGTAAATGAATCCCACTGAACAGCCTATGGAGTTTGTGTTTTGTAACACCCTTTTTAAAAAAAATTTTTTTTTAAATGTTTATTTATTATTGAGAGACAGAGACAGAGAGTGAGCAGGGAGGGGCAGAGAGAGAGGGAGACACAGAATCCGAAGCAGGTTCCAGGCTCTGAGCTGTCAGCCAGAGCTTGAAGTGGGGCTCGAACTCACAAACCGCGAGATCATGACCTGAGCTGAAGTCGGAGGCTTAACTGAGCCACCCAGGTTCCCCTTTGTAGCACCCTTTTTGAGTGCTGTAGCCTAGGTGAACTTCCAAAATTCATTTGCTACATAATAATTCGATCACATTTTTACTTAACTTTTGTATTGCACTTGAGACTCTTGGCACCACCTGTTTCCTCTACCTGGAAATTCTTTCTCCAGATCTTTGCTTGACTAGCTTTTTCTTACCAACTCATCTGTCCCTTTCTAATAGAATTCTTTACTGAGCATCCCAGTCTCTCACTGCTGTCTTTGGTCTATTGCCCTACGTCTTTTATGTAGTGCATTTATCCCTGTCTGAACACAGTCAACTAAAATTTTGGGTAGAGTGGTACAACTCTTTGCGGTATGTGGGTTAATGTTGATCTGTAAATGCTCGCTAGTAGTCTGTGACAAAGAAAAGTAGCTTACTCGAGAATACAAATCAACAAAATCACTATGTATGCTGCTTATTTCAAATGACTTCCTTTTGTTCCATTTTCTCTTTTAATTATGTTTTTTTTTCTGTTTGTTTCAAGACTTTGTTAAGGATGTAGTGTGCTGATTTACTTTTCCATATAAGCTTTTTAACTTGTGGACTATAATAAAAGTACTCAAAATAACCATTTTGAGTAACTCTGGGCTAGAAGGGTTGACAGATCAAAGAAGTAAGAAGGAGTTGGAATAAGACTAAATGGAGGATAGATGGCAGGTCAGACGTCAATGGAAGGTGCTATGTTTAAGGGGAATAGGAAGAGTTCTAGATGAGAGAAACCTCAGGGCTTTCCTTTTAAACCTCATACTTACTCTCACTTTAGATTTTATTTAAAACCAAAGGAAAAAAATTACCACTGCTGGATGATTTTTTTTATATGGGGAAAATTCAGTATTCTTTTTTTCTTTTTTAAATCTTTATTTATTTTTGAGAGAGAGAGAGACAGAATGTGAGCAGGGGAGGAGCAGAGAGAGAGGGAGACACAGAATCTGAAGCAGGCTCCAGGCCCTGAGCTGTCAGCACAGAGCCTGATGTGGGGCTTGAACTCACAAACTGTGAGATCATGACCTGAGCCAAAGTCAGATGCTTAACCGACTGAGCCACCCAGGTGCCCCAAAAATTCAGTATTCTGGTGAAGATCTGTACCACATACAATCTCTGTTAAAAATCTCCAACATCATCATTTCTAGTGGTTCAGCTTTCATTGTGCAAAACAAAAGGGGCAATAATATGGCAGGTTTGGCTTTATTGAATCCCCATGCAGGGGATAACACAGAAGAAAACCCTTCTCTAAAATACATGAAATTGGAGTGTGGGAATTCCCAAAGGTAGTCTGGAGTCTTTTGTGAGGTAACAGGTCTCCAGTGCTTTTATTCCATTGGTACACACTTTTCTTTCATCCTTGGTGCTACAAAGTCCTGTGTTGAGGGAAAGTCATCCCTTTTGCAATGGATGAAATAAATGTTAATAGTTTTATAGAGAGTGTGTAATTTAATTTTTACTAATAAAAACATTAACAAAATTACTTGAAACATAATGGAAAATATAGGTAAAATATGAATAAAACCATGTATCTTTGTGATCTCAACAATCTAAACTTATGAGTATTTTCATATATTTCCTTCCAGCTTTATTTCTGTGCACGCATATACTTTCTTTTTACATAGTTCTTTTTACATAGTTTACACTTTTTAAGAACTACTAAACATCATGCCAAAAGCCCGTCTCTATGTCCTTAGAATTCTTTGTAAATCTCAATTTAATGGCTGAACAATAACCTGTCACAAGTCCTGAGTGAATTATATAATCATCCCAATAATTTTGAACATTCAGGTAGCTTTAATTTTTTCCCTATCATATATTTGAGTTGAGAAATGTCTTTTGGCCCATCTTTGTTTACATTTTGAAGGAATTAAATTATTTTAAACAATTGTACACAAATGTGGCATCTTGTGTTATAGCCTTGTAGCCCTGTAATCTTTATAGTGTTCCTGTGTCTTTCATCTTTGTGCTCTGGAAGCTATGAATTTGTTGGCAGTGAGGGCTTGGACCCTTTCTGATGTGAGCACAGAGAAGGACCTGGTAGACTCTTAACAGGGAATTTTTATGCTTGCCTGAACAATGGGATTTCTCTTTCAATAATGTCAGCCGGTCTTTGACTTCTTTAGCTCTCATAGCATTATTGGATAAAAAGATGAGCATGAGAAGTTTCCTAATTTCAGTGGAAATTCAGTTCTATCTATATTTTCATGCCAAAAGCTTAAACCACTTATCACTCATATTATCCTGGGTCATTAGAAAAAAAAAAACAACTTGTTCACTGACCTAATATCATTTCTAAAGACATTACACAACCTCTTTGCAGCATGAATTGATAATAGACTTTAAAATAGAAAAGGATGCAATTGTGAGTGGAATGATTAAAGGAGAGAGGGAAAAACTGAAATTGTCAAAGTCAGTAATCAGTGTCTTTGCTTTAAAACCAGTGTTCCCTGTTATGGCTGTCTAGCTACTCTTTCTTAACTTTCTGTTGTTTTATAAGGGTGTATATGATTTATCAAATAACAGGCCTTTTCTTGTACCCATCAGCAAGCCAATGTAATATCACATTGGAAGAATTTAGAGGACTTGATTGTAACCTGGACATAGTATAGTGAAGAGAAGGGTGACACTTGACTAAAAAGACTTGGAGGAGCTGAGTCCAGACTATACCAGTGATCAGTGGGTCACTCCCAGTAAGTGTCTTAACTACTTTAAAATTTAAACTTGGGTCATGATGTCTTAATCACTTACTTTGAATATTTCTGATGAGTTGACATAGTTAAGTATTATAAAAATCAAAAGGCTTAACACCAATATAATATTGTGACATTAGTGAGTGACCACTCAATGGATACGAAATTCAGTTTTTAAGCTGATCTTACATAGCAGCAAGTGAGTTTACATCTCACCAGCTGTAGGCTGGGTGCTTAGCCCCTATCACCTTTCATAGGCTTACAACCCGGAGAAACTGTGGTTCAAAGGGAATGTGTAAATTGTAGAGACCACAGTGCAAATTGCTGGTAGAGGTAGGGTTTGAGCTCAGACTGGTCTGATTCTGAATGTGCTTTTTTATACTAGATAAGCATTTACAAAATTTTAAAAGGAGAACAAACAACCAAAAAATAGGTCTAGATTTGTATGTTTATTCTAATAGTTCTTAAATATGTATAAACATAAATTAGACATATATTCCTAATAATTATAGCTCTTGTACAACTATAAAGGCAAATCAGTTTACTAGTTAAGTATAAACAAAACCACAAGCCAAAAAAATTCAAATGAATTACACTGATTTAACATGAGAAGGGATGGTATTTCGCTGAAATTAAATCAACACTGGCAATATGTGTGCATCATGGATTCTGAGGAACAGGTTATTTGGATTTGGCATGTGTGCACCATCAACTATGGCATGATGACTTCATTTGTCTCCACTTTCTGTATTTGAACCACTGTTGTTTTTTTTTTTTAATTTTTTTTTCAACGTTTTTTATTTATTTTTGGGACAGAGAGAGACAGAGCATGAACGCGGGAGGGGCAGAGAGAGAGGGAGACACAGAATCGGAAACAGGCTCCAGGCTCCGAGCCATCAGCCCAGAGCCTGATGCGGGGCTCGAACTCACAGACCGCGAGATCGTGACCTGGCTGAAGTCGGACGCTTAACCGACTGCGCCACCCAGGCGCCCCTGAACCACTGTTTTGAAGAGCATTCTGTAAATACCGTTTGGCTTGAATACATCCTTTATCAGTCAAGTCCACTTCTTTGTCGTTTGTTAACAGTACTTAAAATATAACCTCTCAGCACAGTGCATTGTAAATTAAAAAAAAGGGCACAAAAATCACATAGAAGTACTCAGCAATGAAGCATACGTCCAGATAATTCCAAATACACTTACACAAAAATGTTAATCTTATTGCTGAAATATATTGAATGAGACTCGTAGACTGCTGAAAACATGTACATATACCTAATATTCCATAGGCCCTTTTCCAGGTCGCCGGGCCATACTGCTCTGTTCAGGATCCCATAGGAAGGACAGGGTCTCAGAGGCAATGGGGGCAAGGGCTAGGAAAATAAGTATTCACAGTTATTATTGAGCTCAGAAATGCCATGGAGCAGTATCCATTGAGATAGTCACCAGAGGTCCTACTCTAAACCATCTACAATCTCTGGAAAAATCTTCACCTGGACACATGCATAAGTAAGAAGTCTGAGTACCAGGTGTCTGAAATGGAAGGCTGCTCTGCAAACAGCAGCTTCCTCACTGCACCTGCTTTTCTTTTCATCTGTTGTTGCTGAGAGCCAGTCCTTTGCCATGCTGGCCTGGGGACTTGCAGGTGACGATATTTGGAAACATCTGATGAGAGGTGAATAGGAGGTCAGGGAACTGTTCCTGACACAAATTGCAATCCATGTGTTCCAGCACCATCGGACACTGAAGTTTCAGTATTGGATGTATCATTGTGGCAGTAGCTTCATGATACAGAACATCGTTTGTGAAATCTCATTTCACTGAAATGCCTATCCTTTTTTCATTTTTAGTGGATTCACATGTCTTTTGGTAAATTAAAGATCTAGAATGAACAGTAATTGCAGACCAGGGCATCGAAGCAGCCTTTGAAATTGTCATAAGCACACTGAGAGTAGCTGATGGTACCAATAATAACTCACCATGGTGGACAGTGGGCATGGCTCTGAACAAATCAACTTTTCAAAAACAAGTGAAGATGGATGATACCCTATTTGGGGTAAAAAGAGTGTGTGGGCAAGAAGAGTGCTTGTTTTCATTTACTAACTTAAAATACTGTGAATCTATGATGGTTGAGAACCTGTGTTCTTTACAGCAGATAGAACAGTAAGAGATTGACATAGTCTGGCCCTGAACTTGTTAAAGTTATATCCTGGTGTGGAGGATGGATATCAAATGAGAAAATAAAATGGTATAGATTTTAATGACTATAGAAGTCAAGGCTTTTTGTTTGGGAAGATCATGCCGTGTTCTAGGGAGTGTGGCTGTTGTTTGGAGATAAAGGGGGAAAGAGGCACATCATGAAATTGAGGAGGCTGGCAGAGACCATATTTTGAAAGGATTGGGGGCTATTTTAAGGGATTTTGATTTTTTCTGAGGGTAAGGACTCACTATTAAAAGATTGTAAGCAGAGGCAGAACATGTGATTTGGATTTTATAGATCAAGGACTGCTATATGAAGAATGAATTGGAGGAGGTCACCATGGAAGCAAGGGCGCCAGAGAGACCTCTCCAGGGGGAGAGGGTGGTGACTGAATAGTAGCAGTGAAGATGGAGAAAAGTGGATGGATTTGAGATATATTTAAATAGATAATACTTGCAGATGGATTCAATAGAGTGGAGTAAAAGAAAAGGAGGAATCAAGGATGACCAGGGAGTTCTGTATTAGTAATTATGTGGATGATAGTATCACTTTGAAAGGGGAAAATTAACTTTATTTGGGACGAGTTCTATTTGTGATATCTGTGAAATTCAAGTGGAGATGAATACTAAGAGGTTGGATATAGAAGCCTCAAGTTCAAAGAAGTCTTTACTGGAGACATAGTTTGGTGACTTATCAGGATATAAGTGCTACTTGAAACCATAAAAATGGTTGAGATTATCAAGACAGGATGATATGGGCTCAAGCCAAATCCTGAGGACCCTTAAAGTTCAGATTTTTGGGTGGAGGTGGAAGAACCAGCATTGCAGACTGATAAATTGTGCACAGTGAGCTAGAAGGTGCCTTCATTGAGAAGGTGGGAACATAGGACAGAATTTTAAAGAGGTGGAGAGAAGTCTGTCATAGGTTGCTGAGAAACATTGGGAAATCAGAAAGGTATCCATTAGATTGGGCAACGGGGTGGTTGATGATTTTAACACAAGAGCACTTCCTGTGGGAGTTGTGGAGGCAGAAGGCTACCATATAGGAGTAGGTTGAGTGAGTTAAAGATAAAAATGTGGCAAAAGAACATGTAGACAACTCTTCTGAGAGATGGTAAAGAGTGATGTACAAATGAGCTGGTAGCAGAGGACAGATTGGAGAACAAGTTGAAGTTTGTTTTTGTTATTGTTTGGTTATTGTATGTACGTATGTTCATTTTTTAAGATGAGAGGCATTAGAGCATGTTACACATATGGATAGAAAAGATGCAACAGGAGAAATTTGATGTCAGAGGGTGTCATTTAGGGGGTAAGTGGTATGACATCTAGAGGACAAGTAAGGAAAATGCCCATTGATAGGGGGATGGACATTTTTTTGAACAAGTAAAAGATTGGTATGAGTAGGAGTTGTTGATTTGGTGGTAGAAAGACAAGTGTTTCTATATTAGATAGTTGTGTTCTGTATGGAGTGTGCACTGGGGACATCAGATGACAGCTGGAGCACATAAATACTTGGAATCTAGAGATAAGAAGAGAAGGTTTGACTGGTATTCTCAGAGATGGGGAAGAGAGGTTGAAAGGAACGTGTAGGAGTATTGTTTTGACATTCCATAAAGCAGGTTGTATAAATTTGTTTTTTCTAAAACTTTGAGTTGTTTGAAGGCAGAGAAATGTGGAGAGTTGTATCTGACAACGTTTAGGGTTTTTGTCTGGACACACATAGAGAGGAAGAGATGGCTAAGGGGGTTGATTGAGGTCAAGTGAATGATTTTAAAGAAAGATGGGGAATCTAAGCTATACAGAGCAAGTGAAGACAGGGGAGATAGCTGGTGAACAGTGAGAAAGTGCAGAGTAGATTAGTGGATTGACATCCTCCATGAGGTGGAAAAAACATGGCAGAGTTCAAGCAGTGCAAGTAAGCCCCAAGTATAGGAGATTGTAGGTTGCATGTAGAGGTATGAAATGTGATGGTTGGAGGTAGTATGATTTCTGATGATGCTGAGGTGTAGATGTGAGTGTGTGAAAAGCTGAAGCAGACTGAAGCAAAAGAGCTTTGAGGTCAAGAAAGAGTCCAGGAGACATTCATTTGTTGGAATATTTTTAGCTTTTCTCAAACTGTATTCTGTGATGTATCGAAGATATGTACATGAGCTCTTTTGTAAGAAAGAGTTTCCTGTGCAAATATACTTGGTAAATACCACATACTTTTCTGTTCATCCTCTTCCTCAGATAATGTTCATATTAGTACATAGGAGACTCTAAGAAGTTCTACTAGAAAGATAGTTGTTAAGTTAATTTAACTTTATTTTGGAACTTTGTGTTCAGGCCACATCCTCATTTCTTACCCTTTGCTACACTTTATTGACTATTCTCACAATTTTATTCCTCCAGACCAACAGGGTCACATTTTAGTAATAATCTTGTGTGGACTTTAGTGGAAATTGAATTAAATGTATAATTAAAATTCAGAATAATTGCCTTTTAAATATTACTTTCTTGTGTCACAAATACGTTTCCATTTATTCAAGTACTTTTTTGAGTCTCCAGGTAAAGTTTATTTTTTTCCTTCCAACATATGTCCTTCCTAATGTTTCTTGTTAATGTTATTCCTGGTTATCGTATGTTGTGCTATTATGGTGATTATCTTTTTCCATTATATGTCGTGCCTTTTTATTGCTGGTGTTTAAGGATGCTATTGATTTTTGTGTATTTACTTTGTATCTCTTTATTACTGAACTCTTCTATTAGTGTTAATGGCATTTTAATTGATTCTCCAAGGCAATGTTTCTAAATCTCTGAAAAGTGTAGACCAGTTTTTAAAGGGAAAAATATTTTGAACAACTTGTGATCACTTAAATGAATTTCAAAGATAATTAGAATGACATTCATAAAATATGAAAACTTAACCAAGAATATGCTTCTTATTATGGTAGCTCTTAATTATATCCCATGAAACCATAAACAGCAAATTAGCATTCATTATATGTGATTGATAATATTTTGCTGAGTTGAAACCATTGCTTGGGATGTGACTGTGTACTGAAGGCTTCAGCCCAGGGTCATTGGATTCAGCACCAAGTATGGTGCACTTTGGGAAGGCTCCATTCTCTCCCTCGATTTTATTTTCTCCATTACTGCAAAGCATCCATTTATGGCATCACTTGATGAAAATGCAGAACTTAGGCTCCCCTTTGGTCTTATCAGAACCAACAATTCAAATAGTAATACTTGGGGACTATTGTGACCAAATCATGAGGCCATTCACAATTATGATCATGTTTGACCTGCAGGCCAAATCCAACTTTGCCCATTCATTTATTCTAGTTTTTTTAAAAAATAATCTTTCAAATGATCAGAGAAATAAAAAATATATAATTACTGTTGACCATTCAGGGATCCCTGTGGACTCATGAACATTGAGGGTTCTACAAAATCAAATATTAGAAATGTTACTTTTGGGAAATGTAGGTAAAACAAAACAAACAACCCATATATTTTATGCAAAAAGTTATCGATTACATTTTTACAATTTCAGTTGCTCTTTTTATAACTTACTATCAGAACTTTCTGATAGTAACTAATGTTTAAAATAGTGAGAGTAGGTGTCCTGGTTATTGTTCATGTGTTTGTGATAAAAAAAAATTAATGTTTACTTATTTTTGAGAGAGAGAGGGGGCGCAGGGAAGGGGCAGAGTTAGAAGAGACAGAGGATCTGAAGTGGGCTCTGTGGTGACAGCTGGGGGCTCAGTGCAGGGTTCAAACTCATGAACCATGAGATCATGACCTGAACTGAAATTGGTTGCTTAACCAACTGAGCCACCCAGGCGCACCCGTGTGTTTGTGATTTTAGTGGCAATACCCCTAGTGTTTTACTATCATCTTTGCCAAATTTTATCATATTCATTTTAGGTATTTATTAGCTCATCCTTTTGGTTATTAATAGATGAACTCATGATGTCCTGTAATATGTGATATATTTTTTTAATATCAAGTTGTTCTTAAGAGCTTTATTGAATGGGCACCTTTTTAATAGTGGCATATAATTTAACATTTAGGGTTTTAAATTTCTAGAATTCCTAAATTTCTAAAATACTTTTTCCTAGTATTTAACAACTTTATACTTTAATAAAATTGGCTTTTATCTAAAGCTGTTTTACTGGTTGTTTTGTGTTGTTGTTTTAGGTTTTGGTATCAAGATTTGAGAGCCAAAAAAAAAAAAAAAAAAAAAAAGATAAGGAAGAAAGTTTAGCCAAGCTGGTGAGGGCTGGTTTAGGTTTAAGAAAGATAACTAACGCTCATTTCAGGGTTGTTGGTTTGTCTACTGCACCAGCTAACATGTCATCTAAAGGCAACAGCTGAGGAAGCAGGTGAATAGATACCTGCCCTAGTACCTTTCTAGTTTTCCAGGGAAGCATGCCCAAACTGGGGTGATTAACATAACCCATGTAGAAGCTGAATTTTCCAAGTTAGAGAAGCTCAGAGTCGAGGGGTGCCTTTACATGCTTTGGCTGAAGGAGAACTCACATCCACACTGAAGGGTTAGTCTCGTTACCCTGTAATTCTTGCTCTACTACACTCAGCTGCTACTTTTCTATTGCCTACTTTTTCATTAGCCCTAGAGAAGGCTGCTATAGCTCATCAGGGACCATCAATTTTTTCCTTTAACTTGGGATGCTATATAGCCCAGGGGTTATTGACAGCTTTAAAGTTTTAAACAATTTTCTGGTGAAAGTAGGTCCAGATTTTTCGAAAATAATTATTGGATGTCTTTTCTTACATGCTTTTTGATTTAGTCAGGTTTAATACTTCTGAACCTATGTGTGGTCATATGTTGCCTAGAAAACTGTCTGTCTTCAAAGTTTTCATATCCATTAAAAACAAAGTATTCCTTACAATTTTCATGCCTTAAAGAAGTCTTTTGTTAGATTCTCATTTGTATTCCTCACTATGAAGATTTGTGTCTTTGCCTCATTCAGTCTTTTGACATCTTCCTGCTGCTTACGATTCTCTCTTAGATAACATGACCATGTTCTTCTTCTCTCTTCTAGCAGAGAAGTTTTTCACCTACTTGGTTCCTTTTGATTTTCTGACTCCCAGGATGTAGCATTGGTCTTTGTGATGTTGTGAACAAACATGATTCTTGCATTCTCAGGGCTGTAAAAAATATGGGACACAGTCACAAGGATGTTTAGAGCTGGTTTACCAACGACTTTTTTCCCTTGGGATGCTTCCCTCTCCTCCTCTTCTCCCGTATGCTGTGTTCATGTGTCTGATGCCTTCTTATCATTTTCCTCTGTTGGCATTATCCCATTATGTGTGTGATGCCTTCCTTCTGTGGTTGCTGCTCTTTTTTCCATCTGGCAAGGCTGTGTTTCTGAAAGTGCCTTAGATCTGATTCTCCAGAAAGCACACTGTGACTTGGAGAATGGCATGCAGGGATTTCATTGAGCAGTGCTCTCAGGGTACATATGTGTGAAGAAATGAAGGAAGCAGGACTGGAAAAAGAAAGAAGTTGAAATGCCATGTAGTCACAATAAAAGCCATAGCCAATCGTATGGGAAGTTCTGGGGCTGGGGTGACTGGGCTGTTGTCCTGCATTGAAATTAAAAGGATTGGGGTTGGGGGGTGGCTCAGTTGGTTAAGTGTCTGACTTCAGCTCAGGTCATGATCGCACGGTTCGTGGGTTCGAGCTCTTTGTCAGGCTCTGTGCTGAGTGCTCGGAGCCTGGAGCCTGCTTTGGATTCTGTGTCTCCTCTCCCTGCCCTTCCCCTGCTCATTTTTTTTTCTCTCTCTCTCTGTCTCTCAAAAGTAAATAAAACATTAAAAAAATAAAAAGGAAATTCAAAGGATTGTATCAATTCAGTAGAGATGTCATTGGATGCCACCTTCAGCAAGTCAAGGAAGAGGACATGACTTTGGGCAAGGCAGTTCTCAGCTGAGGGAAATGCCTAAGGAGATATTCAGCTAAGGGCTATCAGCTGCCAACACTCTTAGACTCTGAGGGAATGAGAGAGAGCCTCAGTGTTGAGGGCAATGTCGTCCCTTTTCAACATTTGCTTTTTTTTTTTTTTTTTTTGGCTAAAACTTCTCCTGACCAGCCATTTTTGCCTTAAGTGTTTTCAAATTTTATCTATTCCTCCAGAATTACATCACTTAAAACAACTTTAGTTGATTTATTTTCAAGATGATTCTGGTAATTCTAACCACGTGAAATGTTCATGATTCAAGAAACATAAAACAAATTGCCTTCAAGATCTGACCTAGATAGCATTTGATTAAAATGTCTAGATTTGCACATAAACCCTTTATTTGCTAATCAGGGCTTCTGTCATAGGATGTATATTTTGAGTTTCTACTGCCTTACAGTGAGGTACTGACTCAGTAACTTTTGCTGAATAACAAGCCACCCTAAAATGTAGTATCACATCAGAGAAATATGTAATTCCTTTTGTGTCTTTAGGTCAGCCGGAGCTGGGTGGTCTAGGAAGGCCCCACTCACATGACTAAAAGTTGGCTTAATGTCAGGCAGGGCAGTGGGGTGAATTAGCTGTATATCTGCCATCCTGTAGTATGCTAGTTTGGGCTTGGTCACATGGTAGTGTTTTCAGCATTCCCAAGAGCAGTATGAGAGGGCAGTTCCCAACACATAAGCATGTTTTATGTCTCTATCTTTGTAATGGTTGCTATAGTCCCATTAGCCCAAACAAGCCACATGGCCAAGACCAGAGTTAGTGTGGTGGGGACTACCCAAGGGTGTGTCTATAATGAGGCGAATTATTAAAGGCATTTTTTCCCAACGATCTACCATGGGTACCATCTTCAGAGGATGGAACAGACTTCTTCCATCGTTGTTGCAGAATGTAAAATTTCTATGTCTTAGAGCCAATCTGTATGACTCTGATTACACTTCATTATTTTTTCCCTTTATGTGAACAGGAAGCCTCATGGTCCATCTTCATATTCTTTGGTATCTGAGGTGCTTTAGCACATTAGTTAAAGTTTCTTTGTCTTTATGTAGAATGCTAGCTCAGCTTGATTTCTGCTTTTCTGCGTAGGAAAATGCAAGCTGTCAGTGACTATGGAATGGATGAGTGAATGAAGGACATGAGTGTGTGAAAGGGATTACTGATGGATGACAGCACTTTTTTAATGTTCATTTATTTGTTTTGAGAGAGATAGGGAGAGAGGGAGAATGTAAAGCAGGCTCCATGCAGTCAACACAGAGCCCAACATGGGGCTCCATCTCAAGAACCACAAGAGCATGACCTGAGCCACAATCAAGAGTCAGACGCTTAACTCCTGAGCCACCCAGGCACCCCAGGGCTTGTTTTATAGTAAAGAGAAAAGTTTTTGGTCTTTCCCCTTGGGCATGATCACACTGGTTTAAAAATGCCAGTATCTTGATAATGGAAAGAGATAGAAAATAGGGAAGGGAGATCAACTAGGAGAGGGTCATTGTGTGACTCCTGGGAGCATTATTCACATGGAAAATAGTGTGGATGGTGCCCTCTGAAGTTGTATGCTATGGGTCACCCAGGACCACATTATAGCTCCACTTCTAAGATCCTCTTCTTGTCCCTAGTTCATTCACATTTCCTCCTTCCACACTAAAGTGAACTGTATTTAAGTTTCTCGAGCTGCATTTTTAGGACGTACTTGTACATACAATGCCTCCTAGGTGTTTTTCTGCTAAGCCACGGAGGGAGAGGGAAAACTGTTTAAGGTTGCATGTTATCTTACAGACATGGCTGTAAGCCCTCTCCCAAAGCTCCATGGATCTCAGAGCATACAGATCCATCACCAACAAAGATCTCAACTTTTTGTTGCTGGACACAAGCTCAATCTTTGGAAGACCGATATTGTCAGTAATCCATGGCAGTTTCCCATTGCATGTCTGAATTCAATGCTTTAAAAGTTATATTGAAAAAATACATCTATTAATGAAATGTTAGACAACTGATGCCACAAGCAAACACAGATGTAGATGTCTGTCATTGGGAATGGCTATGCTGCATTTTAAGTGCTTTCAGAACCCATGAATAAAGATATAATTGTCTGCCTTTGTCGGCAGTATTATTAACTTGGCTTGCCCCCCACCCCCACTCCCATCACATGAGATGATGTGTATGGTTTTATTTAGCATCACAATACCAAGGGTAGATGGGAAAATCAAACGAAAAACCTGCAAGGTTTTCTTTTTTCTCTTAAAGCTTGCTTCAGTCTTTTTTCTGTAAACTAATAATTTTAATCAGATTCTTGGGAGTGACAATCTGAATAGAGATTACTTAAAACTCATAAATTATATAAATGAAATTTTTGAGACAGTCTATTTTAGATTGGCTTTTTTTCTCCTTATAGTTGATTTAATAAGATGTCACATGCCTGTTGGCACAGGCTCTGAAGCGACTGGGAGAATTAAAATATGCAGTGTTGTCTGACTCAGACAAGAGGAATTATTTCTAAATCTGCTGTGACACATAAATATGCAGACCTACATCCTGGATCAGTCTCCAAGGCTTGGGTTAGGGTCAGCAAGAGTCTCTATCTGAGATAAATGTTTTTTGAAAAGTTTTCTGCTTTATTGTTTGTCCTCTTATCTAACTAGGATTCTGAAATACCAGGGTGACCTCACAGTCCTCAACCTCTGTGAGACTTGGTTTCCTCCTCTGTAAAGTAAGAGGATTGGACTCTGGGGCCACAGAGATTCCATCTGATTTTGACATTCTGTCAAAGATTCTAAGATCTATTCTAGACAGCCATATGTCTGTGCCTCTTTAGATTTGGGGCCTTGCGGGGCTACTCCTTATCATTCCTTGCCACTCTACTGGTTCACCAAGATGATTACAGCTCTTGAGATCTAAGCCCTGTAAGCCCAAAGGGTTCTCTGTGACAGGAGCCTCATAGAGGAACACCTCTTGGTCTCTGGACTCTGCACCCAACAAAATCCAGTGGTTGCTTTTTATTAGAATCTGTTTAATTTTGAGCTTCCTTCTATGGGATGTGACCTTTTTCACTTATAAGCTCCAGGTCAGGAATGATAGGGGGATAAGGAAGTGGTCCTCACCACATTTGGCACAAATGGTGCCAAAAATAAATACCTATTTTATTCCTTCTTCTTCTGTTTCTTTCATTTGTTCGACAGGTATTTATTGACAGCCTACAATGCATTAGGCATTGTTTCAGAGTGTTGGGGAGGGGGATGAACAAAACTGGCAAAAATCTCTACCTCTGTAGAGTCTACATCCTAGCAATTGGAAATAGAAAATAAACATAGTAAATTATAAGATGGTATGAATTAGGGAGAAAAATAAAGCTGAGTCAGACAGATGGGCATTGCTGGCTGTGGGAAGGGTGGTCCTCCCTGAAGAGGATGTGAGTTGATGAGTCTTGAAAAGAGTAAGTGAGCCATTCAGGATTTGGGGAAGAGAGTTGTAGGCTTGGAGATAGCCAGTACAAATGCCCCATAGTAGGAATGTTCTTGGCATGAGCAAGGAGGAGCCAGGAGGCCATTGTGTCTGGAAGGTGGCGAGAGGGGGAGGAGTAGGTGAGGTGGGGAGGTCAGGGTGAGTGAGATCTCCAAAGCCTTGTGTATCATAGAGCCTTTTGCTTTAGCTCTGGGTGAAATTGGGACCCCTGAGGAGTCTGAGCCAAAGAGTCACATTATCTGACATATTTACACAGGATCCCTGTGGCTCCTCTGTTGAGAATAGACTTTTCGGTGTGGGGATGTGGCAGAAGAGTGATAAGGGTGAAAGCAGACAGATTTACTTAGGAAGCTATTGGAAAAATCCAGGAGGAGATGGTGGCATGTTGGACCACAAAGGTAGCAGTGGAGATGCTGAGAGTGTAACATGCTTTGTATATTTGGGAGGTATAGCCAACAACTTACTAATTTAGTAAATAAATTGACAAATAATTATTGAGTGGTCTTTGATATGCTGGCTATAGTTCCAGCCATGGAGATAGAGCGAACAAGAGAATCTCTAGAAGTGCTGTGAAGATAATAAAAGTGGGTTATATTTTGGTCTCTGAAGAGTGAGTGGGTGAGAGCATTGGTCTGTTTAGTTTGGCTACTGAAGAGGGAGCTGAGATCTGAATAAGGGGAAGCCGGAAGCCCCTGTGTAAACATCTGTGATAGGGCATTCCATTGCTGGTGGGGTAGCAGATGTGAAGGCCCTATGGCAGGCACAAGCTTAGCCTGTTTGTAGAAGTGAGGAGTATGGTGTGGGTAAGTGAGTCTAAAGGGTGGGAGGTAGAGATAGAAGGTGAAGTTGGAAAGGTAGGCAGGGCCAAATCAGTGGGAGATTGGAGATCGGGGAGGGAGTTGGATCTCTGAGGCTTGTTGGGACAGAGACATCAGACAGCATGAAGGGAGAAAACAGGCATTCTGTGGTGGATGTTGGAACCACATTTATGGAGCTGAATGCTAACTGTCTCAAGCCCATATTCAGGAAGGCTCCCATCCATCCCAAATGACCAGTGAGATGAAGCAGCAGCCATTGATCAATTACAGCTGGGTAGTCTGTGTTAGTGTAACCCATTCTGTGTAAATGCATTCTTACTGCTTAGAACCTTTGAGAGTTCGGGACAGGTGTTCTCCCCAGGGAGCTCAGAGGCATACACTCAGTACTGGATACTGTCATGTTAGCTTATAAGTAGTGGAAAGTGTAGAATCAACTACCTGGAGTTCTGCACAGTTAGGGAAAGAATCCATCAGCTGTGCTCTCAGTTGTTTCTATCACTTTCAAGAGCCTCCTGCCATAGTCTCCATCAGTCAAAAACAGAGCCAGTTGGAGAAACTGGCAGGCCCGGGAAACTTTACCTGAAACATAATTGTTTGGCAAAATTGCTTTTCTTTGTATATGTGTCCATGTTTACAATAGGTCTCCCTCAGGCTGTAGGGTGCCTTACTTTAGTGAATGTGTCTCTCTGATAAACCAGATTCTCCGTCAAAATCAATTCCTGTTTATATGAAATCTAAACAATAGGAATAACATCAGCAACAGAAAACTTGATACTTTTTTCCCATTTACTGTTGTGTAGGTTCTTCCTATGCATCTTTCAAAATATGATTGCTTTCCTAGATTTCAAAAGTGGTACATTTTTAGTGCAGAGAAATTGAAATGTAGAAAAATCTCGAAAGAGCAAATAAAAACATCTATAATTATTTTGCCTAGAGATAAACCACAGTTAACATTGTGATATGGACTCTTCCAATTTCTGCCTCTCTGTCTCTTTCTGTATCTCTTTTTCCAATGTGAATAGTCTCTTTTTTATAAAGGTAGTACCGTATTGTACTTATTATGTGGTAAAATATTTTCAATATAAACCTTAAATATTCAAGACCATAATTTTATTATGGTTCACGTATACAACATTATAATTCAATACACTACAAAGTGATCACTCCCAAAAGTCTAGTTACCACACATCATTCTACAATTGACTGCTTTCACTCCTCCTTCCCACACCAACCCCTTCTGCTCTGGAAACTACCAATCTGTTCTCTGTATCTATGAGTTTTAGTTTTGCTTGTTAATTTGTTTTTAGATTCCACGTATAAGTCAAATCATCATACAGTATTTCTCTTTCTGACTTACTTCACTTACTATAACATCCTCAAAGTCTATCCGTGTTGTTACAAACCACAGGATCTTAGACTTTTTAGTGGCTGAATAGTATTCTGTTGTGTATGTATATGTCACATCTTTATCCATTCATCCATCAATGGACATTTAGGTTGTTTCCATATTTTGGCTATTGTCAATAATGCTGCAGTGAACATGGAGGTGCAGATACCTTATGAATTAGGGTCTTCGTATTTAGATAAATACCCACTAGTGGAATACCTGGATCATAGGGTGATTCTATTCGTAAAATCTTGAAGACTCTCCATACTGTTTTCTATACTGGTTGCTCCAGTTTACAAACCCAGTAATGTGGAGAAAAGGGAACCGTCATACACCATCCTCTCCAACTTTTGTTATTCCATTTTTTAAGCATTTTTAAATGTTTATTTATTTATTTTGAGAGAGTGCACAAGTAGGGGAGAGGAAGAGAGAGAGGGAGGCAGACAATCCCAAGTATCTGTTCCTCACTGTCATCAGAGAGCCCAACTCAGGGCTCAATCCCTCAAACTGTGAGACCTGGACTGAAATCAGGAGTCAGACACTTAACCAACTGAGCCACCTAGGCACCCCTTTCTCTTTTTTGATAATAGCCGTTCTAACAGATGTGAGACAGTGTCTCATTGTGGTTTTGATTTGTGTTTCTCTAACAATTAGTGGTACAGAACATCTTTCATGTGCCTATTGTCCATCTGTGCCTTCTTTGGAAAAGTGTCTATTCAGATCTTCTGCTATTTTTTAAATTTTTTTTAAAATTTCAATTTAGTGAACTTACAGTGTTTTTTTTTTTTTTGTTTTTTTTTTTTTTTTAAAATCAGGTTGTTTATTTTGTTTTTGCTGTGGGCTTGTGTGAATTCTTAATGTATATTTTGGATGTTAGCTCCTTATCTGATGTATGATTTGCAAACATCTTCTCCAATTTGGTACGTTGGCTTTTCATTTTGATGATGGTTAACTTTGTTGTGCAGAAGATTTTTAGTGTAATGTAGTCCCATTTGTTTTGTTTACCTTACCTTTAGAGTCTGATCTACAAAAAACAGTGCCAAGGAGTTTACCACTTATGTTTTCTTTCAGGAATTTTATGGATTCAGGTCTTAAATTCAAGTTTTTAATCAATTTTGAGCTAATTTTGTGTATGGTGTAAGAAAGTAGTCCAGTTTCATTATTTTGCATGTGACTGTCCAGTTTTCCCAACACCATTTATTGAGGAGAGTGTCCTTTCTTCATTGTATGTTCTTGGTTTCTTTGTCCTAAATTAATTGTCCATATATGTGTGAATTTATTTTGGGGCTATCAGTTCTGTTTTATTGATCCAATGTCTGTTTTTGTGCCACTACCATACTGTTTTGCTTACTAGAGCTTTGTAGTATACTTTGAAATCAGGGAACGTGACATTTCCAACTTTGTTCTTTTTTATCAAGAGTGCATTGGCTATTATGGAATTTTTCTGGTTCCATACAAATTTTAGAATTATTCTAGTTCTGTGAAACAGGACTTTGGAATTCTGAGAGGTATTACATTGAATCTGTAAGTTGCTTTGGGTAGTATAAACATTTGAATAATAATTGTTCTGATCCATCATGATCATGGAGTATCTTTCCATTTATTTGTATCTTCTTCAGTTTCTTTCATCAGTGTCTTAAACCTTTCAATATACAAAGCTTTAACTTTCTTGGTTAAATTTATGCCTAGATATTATGTTCTTTTTGATGAAGTTATAAATGGGATTGTTTTCTTAATTGCTCTGATTGTTATTAGTGAGATTTCTGTGTATTAGTTTTATATCCTTCAACTTTACTGAATTCATTTATTTTAGCAGGGTTTTTTTTTTGTAGTTTCTAGATTTTTCTGTTGGTAGTATGTCCTTTGCAAATAGTGAATTTTACTTTTTCCTTTCAAATTTGGATAGCATTTATTGATTGCTTGATTGCTGCATCTAGGACTTTCAATAATAGTTGAATAAAAGTGGCAAGGGTGGGCATCCTTGTCTTATTTCTGATCTTAGAGGAAAGACTTACAGTGTTTCACTGTTGAGTATCGTGTTAGCTGTGGGTTTATTCTTTATGGCCTTTAATAGGTTTAAAAAAATTTTTTTAACGTTTTATTAATTTTTGAGACCGGGAGAGACAGAGCATGAACAGGGGAGGGTCAGAGAGAGGGAGACACAGAATCTGAAACAGGCTCCAGGCTCTGAGCTGTCAGCACGGAGCCCGACGCGGGGCTCGAACTCACAGACCGCGAGATCATGACCTGAGCCGAAGTCGGCTGCTTAACTGACTGAGCCACCCAGGCGCCCCTAGGTTTTTAGGTATGTTCCTTCTATACTCATTTTGTTGGGAGGTTTTGTAAATGGATGTTGAATTTATCAAAAACTTTTTCTACAGATATTGAGATGGTCATATGGTTTTTATCCTTCATTTTGTTAATGTGAAGTGTCGGTTGATTTGCAGGTGTTGAACCATCCTTGTATCCCTATAGTAAATTCCACTTGATTGTGGTGTACAATCTTTTTTACTATATTGTTCAATTGGGTTTTCTAATATTTTGTTGAGGGTATTTATTTGCATCTGTGTTCATCGGGTATTGACCGTCATTCATTCTTTCTCTCTCTCTCTTTCAGTGGTATCCTTGTCTGGTTTTGGAGTCAGTGTAATACGGGCCTGGTAAAATGTATTTGGAAGTGTTATCTCCTCTTGAGGTTGTTGGAGGGGTTTGAGAATGATTAGTATTAAATCTTCTTAAATGTTAGGAAAAATTCCCCTTTGAAGTCATCTGGTCCTGAACTTTGTTAGGAGGTTTTTGATCATTGATTCAGTCTTTTTAACTAGTTACTGGTCTGTTCAGGTTTTCTATTTCTTTCTGATTCATTCTTAGAAGATTGTATGTTTCTAGGAATTTATCGATTTATTTTAAGTTGTCCAATTTGTTGGCATATAATTGTTCATAGTTGTCTCTTTCAATACTTTGTATTTCTTTGGTATCAGTTGTAATTTCTCCATTTCTGATTTTATTTATTTGAGCCTTCTCTTTTTTTTTTTCTTTGTGAGTCTAGCTGAAGGTTTGCTAATTTTGTTTAGTATTTCAAAGAGCTGACTCATAGTTTGTTGATCTTGCCTTTTTAGCCTCTTTTTCATTTATTTCCACCTTGATTTTTGTTATTTCCTTCTTTCTACTAACTTGGACTGTGTTTTTCTGTTTCTAGTAAAAATAGTATAAAGTTAGGTTGTTTGAAATTTTTATTGTGTCTTGAATTAGGCCTATATTGCTATGAACGTTCATCTCAGGATCATTTTGCTGCTTCCCCTAGTGTGGGAAACAGAACACCACAATGACCCCAGGGGCATATTCATTCAGGCTCCAAGATCTCTGAGCAAACTTGAGAGTGTAAGGTTAAAAATAACCTGAAGGGACTTGAGTGAATTGCCCTTGGGAAATGTGGTCTGTTCTTTAGTATGCAGATAGGGATGTTTTGCTTAAAGTAAGCTAGCTGTGTATAGCACAGTGCATTTACTCCCTTCTTTGCCTTTGCTTCTATTGTAAAGATTCTTATCAGAACATACTTATCTGTATCTGCAAGACTGCTCTCATAAGCAAGATACTTAAGATAGCTGAATTAGATGTACATTGTCAACATGCTTCGCTAAGCTTCTGTTGTTAATCATTGCTGATTTGCTTTTCTTGAAAAAGTATATAAGAAGATGTACAATAAACCTCGGGGCCTCTGGCTGTTGGCTTGGGGTCCCCTGTGCCTCCCTATACTGTCCTCTCTTTTTCTCAGTTCCTTTGCTGCCCCAGGTCCACAGCCCATTGAGATTGACACCATAGAGTTTTGATATTTTCTATTTTTTAATTCATATTTGTCTCTAGGTATTTTTATTTCTCCTTTGATATCTTTGATGACCCATTGGTTCAGTAGCATGTTGTTTAATTTTTGTGTTTTTAAGTTTTTTCATTTCTGATTATAAATGATTTTTAGTTTTATGTCACTCTGGTCAGAGAAGATGATTGATAGGATTCAGTCTTCTTGAATTTATTGAGACTTGTTTTGTGGCCCAACTGTGATCTGTCCTTAAGAGTGTTTCATGTTCTCTTGAGAAGATATTTTATGCTGATTTTAGAGGGAGTGTTCTGTATATATCTATTAAGTCCATCTTGTTTAATGTGGTATTTAAAAGCAATATTCCCTTATTGTTTTTCTGTCTGAATAATTTGTCCATTGCTATAAAGGGAGTATTAAAATCCCCTACTATTGTTGTATTGCTTTCAATTTCTTCCTTTAGGTATGCTAATATTTGCTTTATGTACTTTGGTGCTACTTTGTTGGGTGAATATGTATTTGTAAATGTTTTATCTTTGTCCTGCATTGACCCCTTTTTCATTATGTAGTACCATTTGTCTTTAATTGTAGTTTGTTTTAAAGTCTATTTTGTCTCTTATTAGTATTGCCACACCACCTTTCTTTTTGTTTCTATTTGCATGGAATATTTTTTTCTATCCCTTTACTCTCAGTCTATTTTCACTTGTGAAGTGAGTCTTGTAGGCACCATATAGATGGGTCTTGTTTTTTATCCAGCCACTTTGTCTTTTAATTTTTACACTTAATGTAATTATTGATTGTAGTACTTATTGCCATTTAGTTCATTATTTTCTGTCCATTTTTGAAGTTAATTCTCTTTCTTCCTTTGTGGTTTAATGGCTTTTTTTCAGTGTTATGATTAGATTCCTTTCTCATTTTTTGTGTGTACTGTAAGGTAGGTGTGTGTGTGTGTGTGTGTGTGTGTGTGTGTGTTTGTGGTTACTATGAGGTTTACACATAACATCCTATGTATAAAACAGTCTCTATTAAGTTGACAGTAATTAAATTTGGACATATCCTAAAGCTTTACATTTTTACTCTCTCCTCTATTTTTTATGACAAACTATATCTTTTTATTTTATGCTTTCTTTATTATAAATTTAATTTTATACTTTTTTTTACCTGTAAACTTGATTTATAAGTGACTGATTCACTACCTTTGCTATATATTTACCTTTTCCAGTGAGATTATTTTTCTTTTCAGCTTAGAGAAACTCTTTATCATTTATTATAAAACTGTTTAGTGGTGAACTTACTTATCTGGAAAACCCTTAATTTCTTCTTCTATTCTCAATGATAGCCTCCTGGGATATGAAATTGTTGGCTGTATTTTTTTTCTTCCAGCATTTTGAATGTTATGCTACTCTCTCTGGCCTGTAAAGTTTCCCCTGAAAAATCTGCTCATCACTTTGTGGAGTTTCCCATGTATGTAATAGATTGCTTTTCTCTAGCTCTTTTTAAGATTATCTCTTTATCCTTACCTTTTACCATTTTAAATATAATGTGTCTTGGTGTGGTTCTTTTTGGGTTCTTATTGGAAGTCTCTGGGCTTCCTAGTCCTGGATGTCTGTTTCCTTCCCTAGCTTAGAGAAGTTTCAGCCTTTGTTTCTTGTAATATATATTTTTCCCTTTTCTCACCCTCATCGCCTTCTAGGACTCCTATAATGTGAATGTTATTCTGCTTGATGTTGTGTCATTTAACCAATCTGGTTGTGGCACTGATGCTGTGTGGGCATCACAGGGCACTGGGTGCTCACTGGGCTTGGTTGTGGCACATCTGTGTGATGTGGGCAGGGAAAAAAACAGAGTCCCTGGAATTACCAGGCAGTTTTGGTGCCCAACAGCTCCCTCACCAGTAAGTCAGAATGAGATTGTAAAAATGCTGTCCCCCCACCCCATTCTTTCTTCCTTGGAGAAAGTCACTGCAGATTCTTGCCTCTCTTGCAGCGATTGTATAATTAGTAAGTAAATCTCTTACTTATGGTCTAGGTACTTTGCAAACTATTGATTTTGCCCTGGAACTCAGGGCAAGGGAATCTGCAGCCAAACCTTTTAAGTGTAAGTTCTTCATTACCTACAGTTTTATGGTTCCCCTGGACTTAATCTTGTTGATTTTCAAAACCAGGCATTTGGAGACTCATATTTGAGGTTTCTGAGGTGGGGCACAGTCCCTTCACTCCTTAAAGTTCCATATTTTGGGGATCCCTTTCCAATTGTCAGTCATTGTGCTTGGGGTGAGTTCCCTGGGAAGACTGAGTTTCTTCCTCTCATACTTCTCTCATGTCTTTTTTTTTATCTTTTGTTGTGGAGAGACTGTTCATCCAGTTCTCAAGTATTTTTTAGAAGAAAATGATTTCATATATAGATGTGAATTTGTTGTATACATGGGTGGATATGAGTTCAGGATCTTCCTATGTTGCATTGCCATCTTGAACCTCTCCTTTCCACAAGAACATAGTTGTTGTTGGCTTTTTTTAATGTTTGTTTATTTTCAGAGAGAGAGAGAGTGCACAAGTAGCGGGGGGGGGGGGGGGGGCAGAGAGAGAGGAAGAGGGAGAATCCCAAGCAGGCTCTGCACTGACAGAGGCATTAATGTGGGGCACGAACCCATGAACTGTGAGATTATGACCTGACCTGAAACCAAGAGTCAGACGCTTACCCGACTGAGCCACCCAGATGCCCAAGAACATAGGTTTAAGTGGCTTGTTGCTTTGTATCTTCTGTGTTCTATAATTCTCTAAAGTTTAGTATTTTTTAAGCAACTGTTGTGGTGACTTTGTATACGCATTTTTTGTGAACATAGGAATGTCTAAATGTAGATTCCACTATTGTAAGGTTTTTGTGAAATATTGCTAAATTGTCCTCAAAAACAGTTTGTTCATACCTTATAGTTGATAAAAGTACTTTTACCCTAGTCAGGTCATCTTCACTCATACTATGCTTTTTGAGTCTTTCTAACTTGATAGGTTAAACCAGTGACAGCTCATTGTTGTTTTAATTTACATTATTCTGATTAGAAATGTGTTAAATATTTTTTGTATGTATAGTACGTACATACATTGTTTTCTTTGAATTTCAAATTCATGTCCTTTGCTTGTGTAATATGTTCATCTTCATATTTTTTTTATTTTTATGGCATAAGAACATGTTCAGTTATCTTCCAAGTATGTCATTTACCTTTAGTGTAGTTTATGGTGTTCTTTGATTGCAGAATTTTTTTTCACTTATATCAAATCTTTTCAATCTTAAACATCATTGCTTCTTTCTTTGCTTGTGTGGATTACTTTAATATCTATGCTATTTTACAGTTTAATTTTAAACAATTACTCATTTATGCTTTCCCTTTCTTTGTGGTGTGAGATAGAATTTTAACATTATAATATTTTCCTCCAATAATAGATCAAATGTATTAGAGCTATTTACTAAATAATGATATTGCTAAATTAAAGTGTCTTTTACCATATGAAAAAATTACTTATATTTAAGTTACTGTTTCAATTTTTGTAGTTTTACATAGTATTTAAATATATAAGTTTTCAGCTTAAATTTTTCTTTTTTTTTTAATTTATTTTTTATTTTTTTATTTTTTTATTTTATTTTTGGGACAGAGAGAGACAGAGCATGAACGGGGGAGGGTCAGAGAGAGAGGGAGACACAGAATCGGAAACAGGCTCCAGGCTCTGAGCCATCAGCCCAGAGCCTGACGCGGGGCTCGAACTCACGGACCGCGAGATCGTGACCTGGCTGAAGTCGGACGCTTAACCGACTGCGCCACCCAGGCGCCCCTCAGCTTAAATTTTTCTTCCTTCCTCTCTCTATATTCTTTTTTCATTTTAAAAGTTGTTTGGCTCTTCTTCCTTAATGATTTTTCCAGAGCATGTTTCTAATAATTGCATTCAAGCTTCAAGGATGTTTAAAGATGTAGTGTAGCGGAATAATTTTTCCTCAGAGGTGAGGCGGTTGGGGTCCACATTCAGCTCTTCATCTGACTCTTGAGTGACCTACTAGTCACCTTCCCTTTCTGTCTCAGTGTCAACCTCTGAATAGTGAGGATAGATTATGTAAGCTGCAGGGAACTTTTTGGTAATTCTAACAACCTGTGATAATAAAATATTTTGGGAGGCCTACCTATGAAATGGGTGTTCATTTGAGACCATCTGTGTTCTCTTAATGAGCAGAAAGTTTATTCCTTTAATAAATCGATTACTTTAGCAAGCTCTTCTCTCCATTAAATTCCATTTCATTTTTTGTTAAAGTTTAAAGTAAATGTTCCTCTAAAATATAAATGTATACCAAATGAAAATGTCAATATTTGTTAGTTCCTAGAATCACTGAATTTTAGAACCAGAAAATACATTAGAAGTTGTCCAGCACAATTAAGGAAACTGAAGCTCAGAAATTCTGAATTACTTCCCGAGATCACACAGTAATGAGTTGGCGGAAATGTGATTCAAGACCATGTTTGGCTGCTAGCTGCAGCCTATATTATGGCAATGATTTCTCTGTTAAAAATGTTGGGGTAGCAGAGACCTAAAAAACTCAAGAAATTTCTAGGAAAAATGATAAGAAAGGGGATTTTTGGGTTTAATTTTGAAGGATGGGGAATAAATTGGCAGTATATATGATTGAGTATATCCTCAATATATTAAGAACTTTGCCAAATCAATAAGAGAAAAAGAAAAACATGTAAATTTTTTAAATGGGGCAAAACTAAACCTATAAGAAAGGATTCCATAAAAGAAATATGAGTGGCTCATTAAAAATTGTTGATCTTGTCTGGTAATTAAATACATACAAATTAGAACATTAGGTCCCATTTTTCAATCCATAAAATAAGTCAAGATTAAGATGAAGATAGCTGGAACAGAGAAATGGACATCTTTACAAGTTTCTGTCTGGGAAGCGGATGGGATAGCATAGCATAGCAATTTAACAGTGTTCATCAAAAGTCTTAAGAATTTGCATTTCCTCTTACTTGCAAATTTTTAAAAAGTGTTTATTTGTTTTGAGAGAGAGACAGAGAAAATGTGTGACAAGCAGGGGAGGGTCAGAGAGAGAGAGAGAGAATCACAGACTCTGCGTTGTCACTGTGTTGCACCCAACATGGGGCTCAATCTCATGAGCTGTGAGATCATGACCTGAGCCAAAACCAAGATGCTTAACTGACTGAGCCACCCAGGCACTGCTGCAAATTTTATTTTTAGGAATTTATCTTTTAGGGTATGATGAGGCATAAGTATGTCAATATATGGATGTTCTACCTGTTGTTTAAAATAAAGATTGAAACAAAAAAATTTCTAGTAATAGTGCAGTATAAAAAATCCTTGTATTATTCTGTGTACAAAAAGAAAGCTACAAATGAGGTGTTAAATGAAATCCCTCTTTTGAAAATTATGTCAATATTGGGAAATTTCATAAGCAAATTTATAGATTATGAATGATTTCTAAATTTTTATTTATTTACATTTCTTTTTCCATAATGATGAAAAATTATTTTTATAATCTGGGAAAAGTTTAGTACTTGAGTTATTTTCAAAGACTTAAATGGTTTAAGAAAGTATAATTATTTTTTTAATGCCTTCCCTTAAATTCAGAGACTTTGTTGATTAAAACCTGTGTCAGTTGTTTGCTTTCTTTCAGTCAAAGGAGATTAAGGTTGAGCTCAAAATCTGAGCTATAGAAGATCTCAGAGTATAAGCAGTGTTATTGTGTACAAGACCAAGTCCTCTCTCTCTTTCTCTCTCTCTCTTTTATTTTTTATTTTTTATTTTTTTAATGTTTATTTATTTTTGAGAGAGACAGAGTGTGAGCCGGGAAGGGGCAGAGAGAGGGGGAGACACAGAATCTGAAGCAGGCTCCAATCCAGGCTCTGAGCCATCAGCACAGAGCCCAATGCGAGGCTCAAACTTGTGAACCTCGAGATCGTGACCTCAGCCTTGGTTGGACGCTTAACCGACTGAGCCATACAGGGGTCCCACCAAGTTCTCTCTTTAAGGAGACTTTATCACATACCAGTAGGCATAGCTCCCATGAGATATAGCTGGCAAAGTTATAGATAGAGGGGTGGGTGTGTGGCCATGGGTCTGTGGGTGTCATGTGAAGCAGGTTTGTACAAGGTTTTCTGTGGTTTAGGCTTAGAGACCCAGAAGTTCATTATTAAAATTTTCTAAAAACAGAAATCAAACACAATTTACTTCATCTAGAAATGTATTATCTTTATATGTTTGTATCTTCTAGTGTAATAAAATAGTTTGGGTCTGGCAGTCATCTTCTGAAATGAAAACATGATTTAATGAAATGGCATTTTCCAAGCTTTAAGTGAAGCAAATGTTTGGATTAGCGTGTTTAAATTAAATTGTTGTTTCTCTTGCTTTTATTAGCAAGCACACTCTGTCATTTCTTGTTTTGCTGCACTGTGTGTTGAGGTTTGTTTTGGAAGCAGGGTGGTAGACTTCTTAACGTTTTCTCCTGCTTTCATGTTGACACATAGGCCACTAGTTGCTGGAACCCTAATGGTGATATTTGTGTTTATCGTGCACTAACTAGTAAAGCAAGGTGATGTCCCAGATGGTAATATGAGCTTTATTTATTTTTTTATCCACAGTACCAAGTGCATTTCCTGTTGGTTTTTGGGGAGATGTAATTAACTCAGATGTAGCAGTGGATTATTTGTATACATACGGCTTTAAAAGCTTTAGAACATCTTATGGAAATGTGACATCTGGTTTTAATGTGAGTGCTTGGTCTTGCGTGCAAGCTTCAGAGGGTCTCTGAGCTATGGGGGCTTTGAAAAGAAGGACCAGTACAACCTAATTTCTTTCTTCCCACCCTTTCACTATTGTGGCATCTCTTTCGTTTTGTGACAGGTTCCAGAATGAGATTCATGATTTCTCTGCAAGGAGAAAATTAAATTCCATTGAATATGGACTACAGCCAGCTTCGAAGGGCAATGGCCAGATAATCCCCATTTTATCTGGTCTCCTCTGGGTGACTCCTCTTGGCCCTTGCATCCCCAGCACCTAATGCTTTACGAAGCACAGGATGAATTGTGAAATCCTGTTTGTTTTTCAGGGCTCAGCCTATATGGTACCCTTCTCTGTAGTAGAACAAAGATTTCCCTCATCTGTGTTCTGGTAATATTCTACATATACCTCTTTTTATGTGCTTTTCACTTTGGGTGGCAGCTTATTTTTCTTTACTCCCCATCTCCACATATATTTTCTGAGTTTCTGAACTTAAGGGCATGGACCAAATGTTATTCAAAATTTTACCTTCAGTGCCTAACCTATAGTCTAAAAATACTCAGTGAATATTTGCAACTTCTGTTGAGTAGAACTGTGGCGGGGGAGGGGACTTCTCAGTGTACTTTGGGTCCTGCATTCTGGACCTTTCCAGAATTCCTCCAATGGCACCTCTCATCTTCACACCCGCCCACCATAGAAATAGTGCCTATTCCATGTTTTAGTCCTAATGATACCAACGGGCATCGCAACAAGGAATTCTTAATGATTCTGATGTAATATTTTATTTCACCACGTAGATCAAAAATGAGTATTTTACCAACTCAGAGAAATGACGAGCTTTTTGCTTTCTGATATGCACCAGGGTCTAAAAATGATTAACATAACATGGCTGGCTTCTCATACTCTCGGAGACAGTTGTCCTCTGTTCTCTATCCTGTGAGACCCAGGGCAGCAGGAAGATGAATAAATAGGTCTTCTTTCCACTTGTGCTTCTACCATGGCTCCCCCTGGAATTAAGTGCAGTAGCTAATTGCTGGATCAGGGGTCGGATCTATGTTTCTAAATTAAAAAAAAAAAAAATTGGTTTATCTTCTGACATCTTCAAGAGTTTACCTGCATGGGCCGAGCAGGCCAGCCATTCCAAACAGTGTTTTATGCTAGTAAACCACATAGGGTCAGGCACATTCACTAGGTGAATCGGACCTTAGTGTCGTTCTTCTGCTGCTGCTCCTGTGAAGGCCTTCGCATCACCATTCATTTCCTTGAGTCATCTCCGTACCTCACTTAGTACAGCTGTAGCACTGGACTCATACAGCTCTAGATTTGAATCCTGATTTGCCTTCTTCATAGCTGTGGATTTTTGAGCAAATCACTTAATGTTTCTGAATCTCAGTTTTCCTTTCTGTGATGGTTAATTTATGTGTCATCTTCACTGGGCTAATGGATGTCCAGAGAGTTGGTCACACGGTTTTTCTGGGTGTGTTTGTGAAGGTGTTGGAATCAGTAGGTGAGTAACAATGACCACCCCCACCGATGTGGGTGAGCATTATCCAATCTGTTGAGGGCTGGAACAGAACACGAAGGTAGAGGAAGGATGAATTCTCTGTCCATTCTTGAGCTGGGATGTGTATCTTCTGCTCTTAGGCAGATTCTTGGGCCTTCAGGCCCCAGGACTTAGGCCAGTGGTCCCCTGGTTCTTTGGCTTTCAGCCATTGACCAGGAATTACACTGTTGGCTCCCCTGCTTCTCTGACTTTCAGGGCTCAGACTGACATACACCGCTGGCTTTCCCATCTCTCTAGCTTGCAGTTGGCAGGCTGTGGGACTCCTCAGCCTTAATAATGGTGTGAGCCATTTCCTCTGATAAATCTCTTCTTCTGTCTATTTTACTGGCTCTGTTTCTCTGGAGAAACCTGGCTAATACACCTTTTGCATAATGGGAATGATAGTATTTATCTCCTAGATATTTATGAGGATTAAATTATATAAGGTTAAAACCTTGGAAATTAAAAGCACTGAAAACTATTAGCTGTTATTCTTAATAACTTAGATTATTTAATTTCTTATGAATTTGTGGTTTGGTAACACCATCATCATGGTGGGGGTGGTCTTTGCATTTATATTTGTTTTAATACAATGTCTCAACCTAACCCTTGCTATACTTGCTCACATCTGGTAAAATATTATTGATTTCAGAATCCTATTATGTAACAAATAATGGACCTGAAGGTAGAGAAGACTAAAGTACAAAAGAAGAAAATTCTTGAATTATCTAGGACCATTTCCAATGTCTCTACTGAAAGTGGTTCAGTTTGTAGACCTCCTATCTTTCTTATACCTACAGAGACTTTGGCATCACAAAGTCTTATAACCAACCTGACACTACTGATTGACTTGTTGGTTCCTCCTCCTATGTGCATAAATCACTGATTTAAACTCTGGTGATACAACACTTAACAAGACAGGAAAGGTCTTTGCTCTCCTGTAAAGTCTAGTGGAGGCAGATAGTGAGCAAATGAATTCATGAAGGTGTGTATGTGTGTAAATATTTCAAGTCATGAAAAGACACTAACAAGATGAACCAGAGTAATGAGAGATAAATGACTGTGATGAAATTGGGAGTAAGATAAACTTTAGCAAGAAGATCAGAGAAGGTTTCGTGGAGGAATTGGTGTTTTAATTGAGCTTTGAAGTGTACACAGCAGTTGGCCAGGGGAAGAGTGGTTACCTTGTAGGACTTAGTTGGGAAATTAGACTTGAGGATCAGAGATTTGGTTTCCAAATCCAATTCTTTCTGGCTGGCCTTGGACAAGGTATTTAACCTTGCTACACCTTAGTGTATTTATTAGAAAAAGAGGTTTCCTCTAAAGATTAAAAGAAATATAATTCTTAAATTGGTCTGGTGCCCTGCTCAGGAAATGTTAAGTGTCATTGACATTTGCAAAGACTTTACAGTCAGAGAAAAGGAGACAGTCTCTGTACTCCTGATTTGGCAGTGGACAGTAGAGAAGCAAAGTTGTTTTTTTGTTTTGTTTTGTTTTGTTTTTACCCCCCTTCTGGAAAGATGGAGGTAATGGGACTTCTGCCACTTCCCCACTTATCCCTGCATTTTGACAGGTCAGTGTCAGTGGCATTCATGGGGTCATGTTCCTCTAAAAGCAGGGGAATCTGGTCTCTGTTCTGCAGATTTGGGCCCTGCTCTTTTGAATTGGCCAACACCACCCTCACATCCCTCTCTAGCTTCTAGCCTTAGGCTCTTTATTGAAGAAAGTATGTTAGGCAGGACCTGCCTCAGACCAGCCGTTCTATGATTTTTCTCCTTGTTAATGCTTTGTCTATTCTTTTCAAGGCATTTTCTGATGTCTAGAGCTAAGCTGTTCCGTGTGGTAGCTATCAGCCACATGTGGCTACTGATAGTGCTTGCAATATGATTAGTTCACTTTGAGATTGCCAACCTGTGAAATTCACAGCAGATTTTGGATTAGTGTGGAAGAGTAAAATATCTCAGTAATTTTTATGTTGATTATATTTTGGATAAAAGGAATTAAATAAAATAATTAAAATTAATTGTACCCTTTTAGTTTTTAAAAAGTGGTTACCAAAAAATAAAAATTACATAGGATTTGAGGCTCACATATATTTCCCTTGGATGGTGCTCGTCTAGGATTATGAGAAGACTAGGAGCTTCCCTTTCACCCTTAGATCTAAGCTTCAATCCAGTTTTTTATAAATCCACACATTTGATTCCTTTTGGCTAATGCTCCTTCTCTGTTTTATGAAGCCAGTGAAAAAACAAATGGTAGAAAGAATAAACTTTAGGCCATTCGTGTCCAGTATATTTGAGGGACTATCTTCCTACATCAACAAGTGTACTGTGGTTCAGTTTTCGCACTACCCACTTGGAGTCAGCTGACCATACAAGTTAAAGGGTACTATGCACAACACAATGCCCCACTTCATACTAACTGGCTACAAATATGGGGGTTTTCCTGGCCTTCCTCAGGTCCCATAATTCACGAAGGCAAGTCACAGTGTTCAGAAACATTCTGTAATTATGCTATAGTTTTATTATAAAGGATGCAAATCAGAAATAGCCAAATGAAGGGATGTGGAGGGTGAGGTCTGGGAGGGTCCCAAACACAGTGCTTCTCTGCCACTTTCCAAAGGAGTCAGACTGTGTCACTGTCCTAGCACATCAGTATGTTCACCAACCAAGAAGGTCCATTGAGCTTTGGTGTCTAGAATTTTTAATGGGATTTTATTATGTAGGTATGATTGAATTATTTGCTATAGGATTGAAGTCCATGTACAGCCCCCCTTTCCTCCCTGGAGGTCAGTACAGCTCAGGGTTCCAATTCTCTTTGGTCTTTCTAGTGACCAGCACCCATCGTGAAGTTACCTAGGGACCCACCAAGAGTGAGCATAAACTTAGCTGTGATACAGGCTTATAAATAACAAAGGCACTTTTACTTGGGAAACTCCCAAGTTTTAGAAGCTCCATGTTGGGAACCTAAGACAAGGACTAGACAAATTCTTTATTATATAGCAGACTTGAAAAGGCAAGTGTGTTTGGGATTTTTCTTGTTTCTTGAGATAGGCCTGGATTGCAATGTATTTTCCTCTCAGGACTGCCTTTGCTGCATCCCAAAGCATTTGGATTGTTGTATTTTCATTTTCATTTTTTTTTTCCATATATTTTTAAAATTTCTTCTCTAATTGCCTGGTTGATCCATTCCTCATCAGGGAAATACAAATCAAAACCACATTGAAATATCCCCTCACGCCAGTCAGAGTGGCTAAAATGAACAAATCAGGAGACTGTAGATGCTGGCGAGGATGTGGAGAAATGGGAACCCTCTTGCACTGTTGGGAGAAATGCAAACTGGTGCAGCTGCTCTGGAAAACAGTGTGGAGGTTCCTCAAAAAATTAAAAATAGATCTACCCTATGACCCAGCAATAGCACTGCTAGGAATTTACCCAAGGCATACAGAGTGCTGATGCATAGGGGCACTTGTACCCCAATGTTTATAGCAGCACTTTAAACACTAGCCAATTATGGAAAAATCCTAAATGTCCATCAGCTGATGAATGGATAAAGAAGTTATGGCTTATATATACAATGGAATACTATTTGACAATGAGAAAGAATGAAGTATGGCCTTTTGGAGCAATGTGGATGGAACTGGAGAGTGTTATGCTAAGTGAAATAAGCCACACAGAGAAAGACATACCGTATGTTTTCACTCTTATGTGGATTCTGAGAAACTTAACAGAAGACCATGGGGGAGGAGGAGGGGGAAAAAGTTACAGAGAGGGAAGGAGGCAAACCATAAGAGACTTAAAAACTGAGAATAAACTGAGGGTTGATGGGGGTGGGAGGGAGGGGGAAGGGGGTGATGGGCATCGAGGAGGGCACCTGTTGGGATGAGCACTGGGTATTAGTTGGAAACCAATTTGACAATAAATTGTGCATTAAAAAAAAAAAAAAAGGCCAGTGTCGGAAGAGCAAAGAGATGGATTCATCATTCAACTAACGTATATAGAGTTTCCAGGCATTGTTCTAGAAACTTGAAATACAGGATCCACATTGAACATTCCTGCCTTCTTGGAACCTACATTCTAGCAGGGGGAGACAGACAACAAGTTTAAAACCCTAATAAATAGATCAACTGAAGAGTGTATTAGCAAGTGGTGCAATGGGAGGAAGCAGAAGTACAACAGGGATTTCCAGGGCTTATGGGGTGAGAAAGGCAATGATGCATTGTAATTTGTAATATGTGCTCAAGTTAGGTCTTGTAAGAGAGTGATATTGAAGCCAAGACTTGGAGGGAGGTGGGGAGGTGGTGGTTAGCTCTCCAGAAATCTGGAGGAAGAGTGTTCCAGACCAAGGGAACAGCTAATGTAAAGGCCCTGAATGCAGAAATGTTCCTGGTGTGGTCAGGAAACAGTGAGAGGGACAGTGTGAACAGAGCAGCAAGAGCCAGCCAAGATAGGAGAGGAGAAAAGTAGAGGTAGCAAAGGGCTGGATCATGTAGGGCCTCAGGGACTGTTGTGCATTCTCTGGATTCTATTTTGAATGACCTCTCTCATTGGAGAATTTTGAGCAGAGGAACACCATAAACTAACTTACTTTTAAATAGATTCACTTAGGCTTTTTGCTAAAAGTTGACTGTAGTGAGCAAGAATAGAGGAAGGGAGACCTGCTTTGAGGCCATTGTCATTTATCCAGGCAGAAGATAACGGTAGGGCAGAATAAGGTGACAGCAGAGGAAGTGGTGGAAATGGGCAGATTCTGGTAGGATTCATAGGATTTCCTCAAAAATTGGGGGGTGAGGAACTGGGTGGCCTAAGATGAGACAGACTGGGAACTGGGTATATCATGTACCATGGTAAGGAGTTCAGATTTTATTTTAAGTGCATCGAGAAACCAGTTAAGAGGGTAAGCAGATGAGTTCTCTGATTATGTTAATATTTTACAAACCTTATTCTCCAGGATATGGGGGAGAAGGAGGAAAGGGGAAAGGAGTGGAGGATGCTGGGGGCAGGGAGTAGCATTTAAACTCCTAATAGGTGTTAACCCCTGCTAATCTAGGGGACCCAACTCACTTCACATTAAACATGTTAAAACACACCCCCATCATCTATTAAATAGCAGTTTTTGCTGTAAAAAAATTAAAGGAGTTTAGTAAATTTGCTTTTGAAATCATTTGGCCTGAGTGACACATTCGATTCATGAGTGGCTGATTTCTCAGCGATCCTCATGCATACTTCTGGTAAATAAGAAAATCTAACCTACAAATTGTTTTTAGATGTTAAGATATTATACAAATGCAGAATTTAACCAGCCAACTCATGTAGTTGGTATAATGGTACTTTTTGTAGACAAATCAACTCATCAATGATTGTGTAGTTTTCTTTGTTTTTTTTCCTTTAAGCATGTATTTTTTTTTCCACCGCCCCCCCCCCCCCCCGGACTGAGAGATTTTTATAGGTTCCTAAAAAGCTTATCGACTCATAAGCCTAATGGATTAAATGACCCTGGATGCCAGGAGAATAGTTAGGAAGCTGTTTTATTTGAGGGAAACTTTTAAAAGTGTCTGGTTCCCACTGGCTTGATGAAGACAGGATTTTAGGGGAGTCCAAGGGTATAGGGTGGCCTGGCCTTTGTTTTATAATTTCTAAATTTCTTTTTCAGAAGTCACCTTGTATCCTTTGGACACACTGATCTTGGATTTGCTAGAATGAGTTGGTGGTTTTACTACTTGACTCAATTTGCTCTAATATGATCTGTTCATTTCACTGTGGAGGTATTTTCTGTCCTGATTCAGTGAGGATGCCTAGAGAATCATTAAGGAGTTTAAAAAAATACAGAACATTGATTTTGTTTTTACCATCCTTGATAATGGATTACCTTTTCATTTTTTCCTGGTAGCCTGGCATTGGATTGCATGTATTGAATTCAAAGAGAAACCTAGTCTTAGTGATATTCTATAGGGTAGATGTTAACTGTGGAGTAGATAATTCTAAGGGGATACTGCTTGTTTTAACTCTGAATTCACTCGAAGTTATTATAAAACAGGGCAAAAGGTTTTGCAGTGAATCTCAGAAGAAATGTTTTTTTCCCCATTAATTTGAATAAGAGCTTGAGTGATTAAATGTTCTGATATTCTGTGTGCTACAGGAGAAAGAGAAAATATCAGTTTGAAAAAATCAAACTAGTAGTCTTTAAAAATCACATATCTTTCCCTTATTATCATAATGCTCTGGCTAGGACCATTTTATAAACACTTATCCCTTTGTAAGGGAACTCATTCATGTCTGCCCTAGGTATCTTTAATTCAGTTATAATTTTGGGTATTACAATTTATCTGATTTGTAGCCTGTTTCGTGAGTGGGATTCCTAGTTCTACTTTTAAGTGAATATAGTTCATCAAATTTGATTGTTCTTTTGTGCTCATTTGCTCTGGAGCCCTTGCTGGTAGTGAAACAAAAAGCTTTTCCACCTGAATTTCTGAATGACAAATGATGACGCCCTTTTCCCCTTGGCCTTAGTTGGAGCTGCCAGTCTCTTCATTCAAGACATTATTTCTCGCAGTTCTCAGTACACGGTTTCGTCACTGTGACAGAAACCCTTAACAGGCATCCCTGGGATGACATTCCTGGGCATCATCGGATCGCTTCGCATTTTGCATTGACAGGTGTGCACGACAAGTGTTTTACTTTCTTGTACTATTATCAATGGAGCCACTAACATGATTTTTTTTTTTTGCTTTGTTTTTTTAATATACCACGAAAAGGTACAACATGAACTAGTGGAAGAAAAACAGGTTGTGAATTTAGAGTTTTCAGTTAGCAGGTTTTCCGTACTTTGGGTACTTGGGGCAAGTTAATTTACTTCTCTTGATGTTTATCAGCTTACTGATCTGTAAAATGACCGTTGGTGTCATTCAGTCATTCAGTGTGCATTTATTGGGAATGCCTATGTGCCAGGCAATGTTTTAGGCACTGGGTACTTAGTCCCGAATAAGAAAGTTCTAGCCCTCTTGGAACTTAGCTTTTATCAAGGCTTGAGTGAGATAGTGCATGAAGCTGTCTGACACATAATAGTCCCTAAATACAATGCCACTGCTTTGACCTTCCCTACTTCCACAGGAAGGGATTAAGTTAGAGTGAAGGTTTAATTTTTTTGTTTATACATATACGTATACGTATATGTATACATATACCTAATATATTTTATTTTTTGAGAGAGAGAGAGAGCAAATGGGGGAGATAGGGAGGGGGGAGCAGAGGGAGAGAATATTAAGTCCATATCCAGCATGGAACCAGATGCGGGGCTCAATTTCACGACCATAAGAGAGAAATGTCAGGTCATGATCTGAAATCAAGAGTCGAATGCTCAATTGACTGAACCACCTAGGCGCCCCTTGTTTTTAATTT